>NW_019174343.1:1613334-1874352 GCF_002260705.1 Seriola dumerili | reverse complement strand
TTTTTTTTTTTTTTTTTTTTTGCTGTGACTCTGCACTACATTTAATTCTCAGTTTTGTGTTGGCCGTGTCCTAGTGAGAGCCCAAGTCCTGTACACTGGGAAAAAGTGTGTGCAACCTGTGTTATATTCTCAAAGGTACAGCAAGGTTTAAAAGTCTGTTTAAGCTGGACACACTGTATTGGGTACCACTTGACAATAACCCTCACCCTTATAAAGGATTTATGAATGTTTATAACTAGTTTATTAATTAGCTTGTTAACACTTTATAAATCATTTTAAGCTGTTGTAACACATTAGCTAAAAAGGGCAACAGTGACGTGTTGCTTGCCAAATAGTGAGCCCACATGTATCTGTACTGTTCAGCCTCATATCTCATTAGTTACTGAGCTTTCTTTGTTTTCTCCATCATCAGCATTTGTAGCTGCTGCTTCATCACGTTTGTTCAGTTACTATCGATGAACCACCGTCATTACAACCAGTTATTAATGAGTTACAGTCATTTACAACTGGTAAAAACTGGTAAAAAAGTGTAACACACATCACCATTTATTAATGAGTTACTATAAGGCTCCTTTTACCAGTTATAAATGGTATTAACTCATTAGTTAGACTAATGAGTAGAAAGCCTTAACTTGAGCTTGTCAAAGAGGGAGCCTGCATCAGTGTGTGCAAACTGTTTATTTATGATGTATAAAGTGTTAACAACCAAATGAATAACCTAATTATAAACCACTTATAAAGCCTTTATAAGGATAGTCTTATTGTAAAGTGGTACCAGTGCATTGTATTAAAATCATAAAGAATAAGTGAGATTGCAGAGCATGGTGAGCATTTAATTGAATAGATGAGGTGTAACTGTCGAACGGTTCTTCCTGCTGATGGAACAAAACAGCAAAAACTGGAAAACACAGGTGCAATTTGTTTTGGCCTGATGTGAGATTTGTGTGTCTTCCTCTCCATATGGAGTAAAGTCTCTTTCTTTTGGGATCAAGCTGCACTCAGCAGGAGGTTTAACAGTCAGTGGGAGAGGTGGAACGAATCTGCAACAATGATAATGTGATGTCTGAGAGGTCTGTGATGGATGGGAGAGAGCCCCCCGATTATCCTCTCAGCTCAGTATCCATCGCAGGGTCTTGTGATATTTCCAAACCAGACAGTGATGCAGCCACAGAGGAGTTGTGGCTGTCAAATAAATGTAATGTGGCAAAAATGTAGTGGAGTAGAAGTAGAAAGCAGTATATAAAGGAAACAAAGTGCTGTTGTACCTCACCCCCCTGCTTAGTTGCTTCCCACCTCTGAAAAGAGGAATGGACAAAAGTGAAGCAGCACAGGCTCAAAACAGCTGAGTCAACCTCCAAAGACACAGCATCCTGCATTTCCCATAATGCAACCAGTAGCATCTAGACACTTTTTCCCTGCTAAACACACACATCTATCAAACTTCATGCCCCAATTTTTTTTTTTTTTTTTCACGTGGTTTTTGTTTAAAATGTGTAGCCTAAACTCATTAGGCATAAGGGATTATTCATGATCAAGGTTATTTTCTCTGACTAATGAACTGACCTTTAGGTGTAAAATCAGTGGAGTTCCCCTTTAATTTACTTGATCAAATACATGTCTTTTTTTCAGCAGAATTATTAACCTTCTGCAGATGAATGCAGTCGTGCACGAGGCTCTGCTGAAATCTAGTTTAACCCTGAAGGCTTCCTGTGAGCTGCTGACAGGCAAAAGAGGTCAGAACTCCAGCAACATGCGCAGTAAACCGCAGCATTTAATCACAACTTTATTAAACATTAACATCACAAAACACGTCACAAGTAACATTTAAATAGGATAGGTATAAGACAGAAAAATATAAAGCAGCTAATCACATGTGAACACATACATATCTGCCTTCTTCAAAGATGGGTTGGGCTTGTGGTCTTATGGCTTGAGGCCAATCGTTGTCTCAGTCTGGTGGGGAATGTTCAATAGAGGACATGGGTGCGACCATGTTTAGTTCATAGCCTGGAGAAGTGCAGCTAAAGGGTTGTACAAAAGGGACCTTTGGTTGTGTTTTTTTTCTTATGAAGGTTCAATCTTAGTGAAATGAGTTGAAGTATCTGAGCAGCAGCCATGATCACAGCTGATCCAGTTCTCTAAATGATGAGGAGAGGAGCTTCAGTGCTTCCTATCTTATCTCCTTAAGCATAGGAAACACTGGACCCTCCATTATGAAAGGGATGGAAAAATGCTGTCCCACAATTCCTTGCTGCATCCACATTTAAATGAATGCACCATTGTAGTTTGACCACAGCAGACCCACATACAACTGAAAAATACAGATTTATTCTCTTTAAATCAGTCAGGAGTCAGATTGAATTTATAGTTAACAATATCATCATCATAACAATATACTGTACTTAAATGTTTCACTAAATCCCTTCCCATTGTGGAAAGCACTAAAAATAAATTTTCTCTACTTAATAATTGTATAAAAATGTCGGGTCTTTGTCAAAAAACTCTATACTTCTGTCTGAATGTAATTTATTGTGATCTCTTCGCTCAGTTCCTTATTTCTATTGAATTATTATTTTAATGGCTCAAATTTCTCTACTTGTGTATTGATGCCATGTTTTCTTATTTCAACATTTCAGTCCTGTTTGCTTCGTTTTTGTGGTTAGAAAATTCATTTTTGATTTGTCATCCAAGTGTTGTGAATAAGGTCAGTTAAAAAAAAAAAAAAAAAATGAGTGTAGGTGCAGTCGGACTCTTTCCACACTTCAGTTGTTGTTTCTTAAGTTCTTCTGAATTCTCCTTCATTTCTGTCCTTGACCTCTTGGTGTTTTCTATTGCGGTCAAGGAGACGTGGTGAGGGAGGNTTGCGGTCAAGGAGACGTGGTGAGAGAGGAGATTATTTTGATTTTTCAGCCCTTGTCCCAAAATGCGTCCATTTGATGATGATGGAAAAAAAAACACTTAAATAAAAAAAAAAGAAACATATATATGTGTGTATAATACGATTTGAAAAGTGCTATATATGTGAAAGGCAACAAGATGAAACATACGAAACTTCATCATATAAAAGTCATCATTAAAACACATAAATGCATCCAAACCACTGCAAATCCAGACAATTGAGTTACAAACACTACCGCTGGAGACAGCTGCTGCTGACAGAAACACAAAGGGACGTGTATCACTGAAGAAGCGTAAAAAGTTGGATGTTGACTTCTGTCTATCAAACTGTGTTAGTAATTGTCACATTTAATAACAGAAATCTCGTTAACTAATAGCACAAACTGCGGCTGTGGTGGCAGCGTGTGAAAGTGTGATGGCACATTTACCTGCACCAGTCTGATTCAGCTGGATGATACTGTGGCATCTGCACGACGTTTTCAACAAATAGAACAAACAGTCTGGTTTTTACGCCACGTGATTCCATTTTTGTGGTGTGTTTAGTGAAGTTCGGAAAGATTTTCATCAGCCTGAAGGTGTTTGTGTGCCATAGGTGTGGATTAATGACGACAACAGTGTGTGGATACAGGGATACTAATGCACCCCCCCGTCCTTTCCTCACATTGATGTTTTGTTTTTGTGTCTCTTTCCACAGATATTCTGACTCACACTTTGGTTCCTTCTAATGATTTCTTTGTTTTGTTTTGTCTCCCTCTGTTCTCTTGTTTCCTTTGTACCCTGATGCTGCCGGACACCTCACATCCAGGTAAGGAACTGACTGTTTTTCATATATATTTACACTGTCCTCATCATTGTTGTGTGGGGGAAGAATCCAGCCCAAGGTTTTGTCATGCAGCTTTTCTCTATATGTGTGTGTGTGTGTGTGCATGCAAACTCATATGTGCATATACAATTGTAGTAGATTAATCTCCTGTAAGTACACTTGAATATACTGAATAATGAAAACTAATTGTAGATGTGTCCACGGTGAGAGGGGACAGCTTGTGTATTTGTGTGATGTTATCTACAGCAGGAGGGGTTGTTTAAATGTTTGTCTATGAGGAGTATTTTATGTAGTGTTTGTCTGTTTTGAGACTGTTCTCCTGTAAAAACGAACACATTGGTCGTCTGTGCAGCGGCTTATTATGACCCACAATTACGTTTTGCTGCTAGGCGACATCTAGTGGTCGTAGTAAATATTACAGGAGCAAAGAGAAAAGTGCGGTGACGTAGTATAAGGAGAGACAAAGTCCACGTCAGGAGGACAGTGTCTGATTCCCATGTGAAAGTAGCAGTTTATGTTGTTTGTTATCCCTGATATAGTTAACCACATGTTTATTATTGTAACCATGACAAGAAAAATCATCTAATGTTGAGTATTATTGTTGAAGTACTTATTTTAACCCAAATCACAACCTTTTCCCAAACCTAATAATCTAATTATAAGTAGGGCTGTGCAATTAAACAAAATATAATTGAAATTGCTAAATGGGTTAGGGTTAGTGCAATATCCAAATCGCAGGAGCTGCAATTTTTTCTATTAAAGGTAAAATGTGTCACATTATTGTGCATTGTTAGCACCATAAGTGACGCCCCGGCCTACAAGTTATATTTAAGACCCATGCAGCCCTAAGTATAAGTAATAATAAATCATTTTGGTGCCTATATGTAACCAAGCCATGACGGTTATTATAGTAACCATGGAGATGTAGGTATGTTGCTCCCAGTACAGTCCACGTGTTTATTGTTGTAACTATGACAACCAAGGTCCTGTATGCCTGCCACCGTTAGGGAGCTTTTTCAGGAAACACTTCTATGGGTCGTATCAGAGGGTTGAAACAAAATGACCTGTGCGGTTGTTCACGATAGAGGAGTTGTCAGTTTCGTTGGACTAGTGGATCATACACTTGAATCCATGCTGGAGTAAGTCACAGCACCAGTGTGTAATATGCAGACCAGAGGAAAGACCTGAGAAGAGATGTGAGGTGGGAAGACGTCCAGGGTTTTGGAAGGAAAAGCCCTCAGATGACTGGCAGCTGGAGGCCTTCCAGGGCTTGGACGGCCATGATGATTAACAGCTGTGTTAGAAAATATCTTGCTCTTTGATGACAAATCAAAGATACAAACCTGTGGACGAAAGAACCAAAGAGAAAGAGTTAACTCCCAAGGTGCATTTAGGTACAAAACACACAATCTTAGCAAAGATTCTGTGGCCTGCACAGCGGTCAAGCATGAACTAAACCTGAAAATTCAAGCTTCTGAAACGGAAATCTTATTTTTTCTTTGGTAAGTGTTTGTGTTATTATGATGATATAACGCATTGCTGCATTATGGTGCATGAATGTAAAAATAATGAACTAGTGAAGGAAATGTCATCCAGCCTTGTGCTTTGTGGTATTCTCCTCATCATCTATCACCTACATGTCCATCACTGGAAAGAGAATCATTATGACAATACGGAGCATTCAGAAAGTCTTCAGACCCCTTTTACGATTTTCAAATTCTGTCGTGTACTAAAATCATGTAAGGAAGAGTCCTGGTTGTTCCAAACTTCTTCCATTTTAGAATGATGGAGGACAATATGCTCTTGGGAAATTTCTTTGTATCCTTTCCCATATCTGAGCCTCGACGCAATCCTGTCTCTGAGCTCTGCAGGCCGTTCCCTCCTCCTCGTGGTTTCTGCTCTGATATACAGTATATTGTCATCTGTGAGACCTCATATAGGAATGTAGTATATGACATATATGTCCCTATATCAAGAGCGATGTTGTTGTCACCTAAAGAGGATGTATTATTATCACATATACAGTACATCCTCTTGATATGCGAATATATCAATTTATAACATATATGGAATATATATTTTACCTGTAGTAAATTGGAATATGAATGTATCTAAAAAATATCTATTTTTATATGGTATAACATATTTCGACCATATATGTTAACGATATATATTTAATCTATATATGCAAATGTATTAAAACATTATATTTGCTTCTATATGTTTTTCTTATTCATTTTTCATTCATTTTAAACACGTCTTTTCACATTCTAGGAAATTGGTCTCTTACTTTTGGTCCTCACTGTATATAATATCAAGATATACTGTCAGGCTTTAGGATGGATATATATTTATGTAACATATGTCTACAATATAAACATACATATTTATATGGGCTGGACATAAATGTCAGTTTATGAAATTGTTCCCCATTCCTACAGGTTTTCTAAATAATTTTTACCTATTTTTTTTTTTATATGTACAGTATATTTCATATATGGAAATTCAATATATGTACATACGTATATTACATTTGTATTTGGGACATTATATAGACGGGTGTGTCTAGAAGTGTCTGAATACTTATGTCAATGTGATACTTCAGTGTAGATTCATGAAGGACAAAATGAATTTAGTATAAAACTGCAACATAACAAAATGTTAAAAGAGTGAGGGGGTGTGAAGACTTTCTAAATTCACTGTATAAGAGGAATAGAAATTGGATGAGGGAATAAATTGCACAAGCAGAGATGAAAGGTGATATATAATCTGTTTATAATAATCTTATGAGCAGTGACCATAATTAGGCTTTTATCAAATTTGTGGGTGAACATTTTCTTCAGTATCACAGCAGCTTGCCTTGCGATCAGACCAATAAATTAACTGATATAATTGTTTTGATGAAGGTATAAAGATGCTGTTGATGTTTAGGAGCTTCCTGAATTCAACAAAGACCTTGGGGCTGTTATCTTCAATTTCCCTCGATTGATAGTCAGCTGGTGAATAAACCCATCAGGCTGACTGACTTTAAATAGGCAGTTGCATGGAGTACATATGACATTATATCATTCTAGTCGATTATAGCATATTTTAAAGGACTGCCAGATCATTTCCCCGTGTGTACCTCAGTGATGAAGCTAATGCAGTGAAGAAGCTAGATGTGTCATTCCAACTTCAGAAGAAGCCAGCGGTTTCCTCTCATTTCGTCAGACTGTAAAACCCACCACCTGAAAAGACCTGAAACTTGTTTAACTCCAGTAATCCATCACAATGAACACCAGGTCTGCTTTTATTTTCGTTAAAGTTAGTGCTGTGTGGTAATACAGTGCAGACTTTTCAAATCAATCAGCACTTTCAGCTACATTACCATGCCACAATAATTTAGCATTGACAAGAATAAAAAGTGACATGATGTTGACTGTGATGGATTACCTCACTGAAGCAGGTTTCAAGGCCTTAAAAGCTGATTTTCATACTATCATGAAACAAATGGAAAGCAATGGCTTCAAGTGAGTGTTAAAGCAGTAGTATGCACATAAAAATGAGCCTTAGAATTAGTAGCAAAACTACATATCACAAAAAAAGGACTAATCTTTCTGAAATCAAAATCAAAAGCTCAAAAAAAGAAAAGCTTTCAGTTTTACATCACCTCGAGGCCAGTCTGCTGATTTTTATCAACCAAAATTAACCCAAATTAAGTACTGTGCAGCGATGATGAAATAATGCTTGAAATGCCCAGACCCTCCCCAACCAGTGAATGTGTTTAAATCAGCTTCAACACTAATGTTGAATATGTTAAAACTGGTAAATTTGCATCTACATCGATCTATAAATGAATATGATTGATCCATAGAATCAGCTCTCCACAGCTGCTTTACTGTGCCACTGTGCTTTAAAGTGCCACGCCAGGGCACAGTGTCATTATACACAGCCACCCACTGTGTTTACCTTGATAACATAAATCAAGTGCAGCCTAGATGTTTTGCACTTTCCACTGGCACAGCTATATGAACCAAAAGAGCTAGTGCATCTCACACAGTTTGTGTTGCCCAAAACCATTTCTTGCTTTGGTTACAACATGCACTTGTATGAGTAAGTTTTATTAGCAATGGCAATGAGCATATCATATTGTAAATGCTCAAAGGCTTTTTCTACTCTTAAAAGTTAAAAGTAGGAGGAGGAAAATAGTCACTACACTAATCTCATATCATTAGCTGCTCTTGTGTGCTTTTGGTCTGGGGCTTTTTCTCACGGTTTGGACTTTGGGAAATCCTAATTCCACAGCATACAATGACATTTTAAACAACAACCTGCTTGTGTGCAGCTTGAATTTTGGGCTTCTATGGGGATGCTCACCAACTTGTGGCACATAAAACTGCCATAGCTAGCATCAGCTAGTGACTGCTGTGAATAGGTCAGCTTACAACCAGGGACAGTGGCGCACTGTCCAGATGGCCCCTCATACTGGCACATTTTGCAATGACAGCTATAAAGCCTCGTAAACCTCACATAAAAAGCCTATACAGTGCACTGCTGCTGCCCCTAAACCACACTAAGTCGGGCACTGATGACGTGTGCTGTAACTAGCATTTACCCATTGCATGTGAAGCATTTTGGGAACATCTGTAAATTGTAGCATCTGCCAATAGTCTGCATGTGGAGGGTGGGCTGATGGAAGGGGTTCTTTGTTGGATTTCTTTGCTTGAGACCCCCCAGAGTCTAGGATCGCCATTGACTAGACCAAGTGACAGCCTGAACAGACAGCTGACAGTAGGAAATAGGCGCTATTTGGCCCAACATGGACTGGCAATGCATGATGGCAGCACCTGTGATGGCAGCAGTTGAGTATTTTAGGCTTCACCACTTAATCTACAAGTAAGTAAAAGAACATACCTCAATAGCCAGAGAGAGCAGGGTTAGACGATGTCTTACAGGAAGAACCCTTAGCTACTGAACTGGGAACAGAATTGAAAACAAGCAGGAGGAACACTTTTGTGGAAGACACAGTCTTTAAAACTAACTGCAAATATACCCTTGTGGCCCAAAAAATATGATTCCCAACAAAGCCCCTAGAATCTACAAATGGAAAAAAATATGCTTGAAAGCAGGTGAGAAGCACAGTGGCCAAGGACCCTGCAATGATCAGTACTTAAGTGAGTTCATAGGATATCAGCTGCCCTGCAACTGAGGAGGAAGAAGGAAGTAGCAATGAACGATACAGCCAGGAGAGTGGTGAGAGTAGGCAGTCAAGGAAAGAGAGGAGTGATGGGGAGATACCCAAAGTGAATTGGCCAAGAAAAGAACATACAGGAAACTGTTAATTTGGATATAAATGCAGTGGAAGGGCTAAAAGGGAGAAGACACAGGAAAAAGGTAGCATTAGAGGCAATTCGTCAGAGAGCCAAGACAACTCAGAAAGCAGTGGAGGAAGGCTACAGATAGTGAAAAAGAGGAAATTAATGTGCTGCAAAATGACAACTTTAAGGAAAGCAGAAAGTCTTTGGAAAAAGGAATGAAACAGGACAGGTTTTTGTAAGGATCCATATACGTTTACCAACCATTTACCTGCCATTTAGTAGTTAGAGAAATGGCACTTTAAAAGTCCCAGTCCCAGCCTGGTCAGATGCGTACACGAACTAATGAAGCCTCTTGGATGAGAGGTGAAACGTCTTCCCAGACAAATAATCAAGTCCAGTTGCGTTTTGATTTAAAACTCCTTTAGGACACTTTAAAAGTGATTATACAGATAAAAATAAGATCTGTCAGTTAGATTTACATCTAGATATTGCATCTATTGGGACAATAGACCACCCTGTGGATGTTAATACCCCAGCTTTGAAAGATGTGGAAATGGTAGTTTGCCGAGCAAGCATCAGCCACTCTGCCTAATGACGTGCCCTATAGCCTTTATAAAAATGATCCAGATGTGTTGAGGTGTTTGTGGAGGCTTTTTAGAGTGCATGGCATATTCCTAGGTCTTGGAGAAAGGTAGGAAAGAGTCTGTTGATGTAGGACAGTCTAAGTGTATTTGCTTTTACAGGGTAGAGGGTTAAATTTCCTCTGGTGTAGTGGAACAGAGGTTTGTCAAGCTACCTAGATAGGAATGAGTTTATTGACAGCTCAGTGCAGAAAGATGGAATACTAGGGTTTTCTGGATGGATGTTCTGGATAATTTAGCATTTAGTTTCACAACTAAATAGTTCACTACAACATGGCAGCAATTGGAGAAAGGCATCATGACAGGATGCACAAGTTTTCTGTTAGTTTTTACTATGGCAATGGAGGTTATGGATGGAGCATGTAGGTGGGTTGAAGGAGGAAGGAGATCCAGTCAGGGTAGTGCTTACCACCCATAGGGGTTACCACAGCATCATGTACCAAAAGGCTGTTGGATAGGTTTAATACTAACTTACAGTACAGTACAGTTGAGTACAGTGGCAATGAAGTGGAACCCAAGAAAGGCAGGTACAGGGTGGGTTTGGTCAAAGCATATCACAGGCTACTTGGAGCAAAACAACAACAGCTTACAGGAAGAAACTGGATGTAGAACGGATTCAGAGGCAAGCAGAGATTGCCTGTCTCTCATGCAACACAGGGCCAGTGGATGAGGTGGGAAAGGGTAGCAAAGGAGAGCAGCTGGAGGGAAGTGTGAGGAAGGTGACAGGTGTCTTTACAATGTTTGATTTCTGAAAGACATTGCAGCACAGTATTGGTGTGAAAATTTGCATGTTCAGTTGGCTGTTGTGTCTACATCACTGCCGATTGGAGCTGAATCCAATAAATACCCACATCCACTGCAGAGTCACTGACCATGTAGTGAATGCCGATTGTACCCTCATCCATTTCAGATAAAAAAAACAGAATGTTAGCATGTCTTAGCTTGTTTTTTAACCAGACGAAAAAGGGCTAAATAGTGTCTATTTCTGCTGTCAGTGGAATGATACAGTTGTGGTCGATGGATAACTGAGAGGGCTTGGATGTTAGATGAAGTTGCCTAACAAGCCTGGTGAGCCAGCCACTGTAGCTAAACCTGAGCAAATACTATGCAGCTACAGTGGTAATTGAAGACTTCATCTTTAATTTGCGGGCTACACAGCATGGAGGATGTTCAAGTGAGTTAAGTGATCCAAAGAAGACAGCCAGCCTTTACTTCTCTCTTGGTCTTGATAGACAGGATGCAGCAGCAGGCCTCAATGCAGCTATGAAGATAATCAGAATCTCCCAACATGTAAAGTGAGTAGACATAGGAACTTTCCTCAGCATGGTGTTCAGTCAACATTTTATCAGCTACAGTGACTCAATGACACCTGCTGGAGGGCGAGATCTGCCAGAAGACGGATGTTTCAGGGACCTTTTGCCTTTACAACATAAGAACAAGAAAGAAGAAATAAATAAAGACAAGTACAAGCATTTCAGTAAATGCAAAATGTTTTATGTTTATTAACCTTTATTAGGCTACATTGTTTTATTATAAGTTATCTTTTAAACTTGTTGTGTAAGGTTACGATACAAACAATATGAAATGAATCTGAGCTGACTTATCCTTTTGAAATCGCCACATGGAACTCAAATTTGTAGGTATGTCAGGTTTACTTCATCACACAAAACAGGCACTGCACTTTTAAGTCGTATAGTAAGTAAGCCAGCATCGAAGCAGGTGCTGTGTGAGGGCTTTATAAACCCACTCCCACTTAAAGCTAATCGGTTTGGAATGGTACTTAATGAGTCAGAGCCAGAGTGAGTAGGAAAAGGGTGTAGGGGGTGGAACGGAATTGAGCCTAAATTTAGGAAAACAGCTCATAGTCCCCCAAGAGATAGCTACCACTAATCTAAGACCAGATCTTATGTCATGGCCAGAAAAACAGTGGGTTGTGTATTTTGCGGAGCTGGCAACACCATGAGAGGACACAGTAAAAATGGCCTATGAGAGGAAAAAGCTTAAATGTGCAGAGTTGGCAGCAGAGGCAGAGGAGTGTGGTTGGAAACATAAGCTCCACCCAGGAGAGGTTGGCGGTAGGTTGGCAAAACTGGACATTGCAGCCACTTCCAGTGAATGGTAGGACAAAGGTAAGTGCAGAACTTGATGTGTGAACCTGTTATGCTTTAAAAAAGCATAACATAATGTATGGTATGTTGCTTGCTAAGATGAGGTGGCTGAAGAGGCTTGGCTGGTTTGATTGGTAAATCACCATGGTGGGGTTAATATGCTTTGGGATAAATGGTGGCTCAGGCAGTGTGACTGCATGCTAATTAATATGCTAATTAGCAATTAGCATTGCAGGCTAGTTAGATAAATAGGAGTCGAAGGTTTTGTTACTTGTGCTGAGGGTGACTATTTGGCTGTTGCTTGGTGGGTTGAACAGCATGCTGCCAATGGTAGCAGCATGATATCTAGACTGACATGTAGTTAGCTTGTAGTCAGTTAGTATGCTGATTGGGGTGATACTTCAGTGAATTGAAGCTGTTATGGGGGGTTGTATTGAGTGTGGATGCAGGTAAAGAGGGGCGTGGTTCTGGGACACTGGTACACACTATTGAACCTTTTTGGTTTCGAGGGCCTAATTCAGCAAAAACACCAAGGACTGAGAGGACACCCACTTGATGACCCAGTCGACTCGCCTGCACTCACACATTTACACACAAGTTTATTATGTTACTTTATTTTTTAAGGCTGGTCAATGGCCATAACCTTTTTACACCAAAATTAATGGGTAAGATGGGTTTACAAAAGGGTGATTAAACCCTTTTACACTGCCAGCCGAGTTTGATTTCTGAGAGGAGGGGACACAACTGCAGTTACAGAGCACACACAGACGCAGATGCAGAGGAGAAAGAGCGAGCTGTTAGGTGCTGTGCAGACTGATGGTGCTCCTATGGCAGCCTTCGTGTGAGACGCTTTGATCAGTGATTGTGTGTTAAAACTTATTTCGAGAATGCAGGTCACTCTTTCATCCCTGAGCGCAGTGTAGCCGTGGTGTTTCTGGTTTAATAGCACCGGGCTGGACAGGTGACAGGTGTGTTTACAGTGTTCGAGCACTGGAAGAGTTCACCCGGTCGTTGTGTTTACATCAATGCTGATTGGAGCTGGAGCCAATAAATACTTGTGACTACAGCAGAGTCATTTGACCTGGGTGTGAATGCTGATTTTACCCTTTCCCATGGCCAATAAAAGTCAGCTTTTAGCAGGTCTTAGTCAGTTTTTGACAAGTGGAAAAGAGGCATAAGTAGTGACTATTGCTGCAATTAGTGGAATTATACTGTAGTGCTGGTTGGACAACTGAGAGCCTGAATCTCAGATGAAGTTGCCTATTGGGCCAGTGACTGCAGCTTTACCTGAACAAATACCATGCAGTTACAACTGTAACTGAAGACTTCATCTTCAATTTATTTCAGTATTTCTCCTGTACACTGGAGCATCTTAATCATAGTGGAAGCTTAATCCCCTATAGTTGCATATTAATACCCTTTTTTTGGGGGTTGGATGTTAAACAATCACACACAGGTGGAATAATCACCCGTCCGTATGTTTTCAGTCATGTCATCTATAATGAGATGTCTGAAATGTGGGCTGTTGCATCAGTCCTCATCATCAGCCAGTCGTGGGTTTCCTCCTTTGAAACCTCTTTGAAAGCTTATGTAAGTCTCAGAGTCAGAGGAGCTCTTTGCTGAAGCAGCTTGAAGCAGGGCTAACATTTTCATCTCAGTGCTGTAGGTGGGGGGCCATTAGTGGTGGCAAGGAGAGGAATGTCAGCAGCGAAAAGAGAGGAAGAGACATTTCCTGATTTCAGGCTATGCTTGGTGAGTCAAGGGAGGTAAGGCGAGTGAGAGAGTGGGGCGGGAGGAGAGAGGAATGGAGCTGGAGCTGCAGCAGGGTGACAGCGTTTGCATGAGGCGTGATTAATGGCCATTCTGATTGGCTGTGACAGGGCCAGGTGACACTGGTAGGGTACGGTAGGGTGGTGGGGGTTAGGACGCGCTCTCTGAGGACACTTTTTAAACAGCTGGCCAACGGCATCCTGGGAGTTACTTGTATGTGTGTGTCAGTGTGAGTGAGTAATTGTGCTGAGTTGCATCCAGTGCTGTTATGTCTTTTTTTCCTGCCTTGTGACATTATTTTCTCTTTCCTGCCGTCACTGGTCTCCTCTCCTGCCCCAGCCACTGGCACACACTCACTTTCTCTAGTGCAAGAGCATTTCTTGGTGATGCAATTGTTGAATTGTACAAGTGTCAAGATAGGTGTCACCCAATAACTTTTGACTGAAGAAGCATAAATATTTTCACATTGAATTTGCTGATATCCTATCCTTCTTATCTATTTGAGCTTAGATTTTTTTTCTTCTGCTACACCACATAGATCTGTTTTGTAAACATAACATGTAACCTTTTGAGAAATCAGTACCCAACAGGGGGAATTTAACATTTTACATTTTTTGGTTTTGGTTTTGGAAAAAAAAAATTGCATTGCATAAAATGCATTTAACAGCTACAGCTGCTGAATGTCTCATCTCACTGCGCTGCAGAACAGAGAGGATCAGGAGATCCTTTGTTCCCACTGCCATCAGGCTATACAACACCTCAGCCAAAGGAAGTGGACTAATTTAATAATTATTGTTTATTTTTTATTAACTGTTATTATTATTATCAACAATGAGCTAATGGACACATGAACTTCTGCTAGGGGATAAATAAAGTATCTATCAATCAACCAATCAACCAATCAATCAATCAATCAATCTATCTATCTATCTATCTATCTATCTATCTATCTATCTATCTATCTATCTATCTATCTATCTATCTATCTAACACACCTGTTGTTTCATCCTGGCTTGTAGATTGAATTATTAAAGGAGCTATTTTTAAGTTTTGTTATTGCTACATAGCTAGCGTTAGCATTAACAGCTGTTTACTTACCAGTGTTGGTACTAGCTTTAGCCATCATTACCTTTACAATACAAGAGGTTATAAAATGTCCTCTGAGCAGCTGCTTCTTCAGGGCAGACTGAACTCTACAGTGACTTGGTATTGGAAAGTGATGAGACAGTCTGACTGGAGTAGAGGTAGCTGGTTAACCTGCTAACTTGAGTAGAAGAAAAGAAGTGATAAAAATAAAAGCTAAACAAGAGGGATGCTTTCCACCTCTGGGGATAGCTGTTAGTGAGTAAAGGAATGAAGTTTGATGCTGAGCTTGCAATGTTTCTTCTAGACTGGTAAGTAAACAGCTAAACATTAGCTATGCAGCGATAGCAAAACTTACAAAGAGCTCCTCTAAAGCTATACTGTGCATGGTTTGTCAGTTGCTGTTTGGAAACACATCATTCAAAGTTTGTCCCTCCGCCCTGGCTCAACGAGTGAGAAAAAGAGAGAGAGCAGTGGTGGCCGAGCGAGCCAGAGAGTGAATGAAGAGACGAAGCAGTGAATCAGAGAAATAAAATATTATTTTGTGATTGTTTCACAACAGTTACATTCTAAAGCACAAATAAACACACCCACACCTTTGCACAACCCTGTGGGAAGGTGCCACACTTTCCAATTTTGTGTATACATCCATGTCCTGCCCCCACACTCTGCACGCTGTTATTGGTTGGGGGCTACACACCCAATGCCAAAGGGTTGCAGCCCAGAAATGTCCTGAAGACAGCAAAATAAGAAGTAAATACAGACAGAGGGCACGGATTGTGTAGATAAATACACCACCACACACTTGGGTGTGGGTCATAAATGATGATTGAGAGGGAATTCTTTTGTGTGAGTTTATACATTGTTATTAAGGAAAAATCCTGCAAAGTATAGTTTACTTACTTCCACCAGAAGAAAAGTGCATGTTTCTGGGCTAGACTGAGAAGCTAATTATCTTCTCAGTTGTACCACAGTGAACAGCTAAGAAACTTAGATGTCAGCAGTGCTGCCACCCATCCTGCTGGATACCCCTGCTAACAAGATGCTATCCGTGACTTGTGAGGTTGAAGAGGTTTGTTTATGTTGTGCGCTGGTGCCCGCACCAGCACAGCTGTCAATCAGACACCAGGTCTGCCCACTCAAAGGCTGCAGGTGCATCTTCAGAGACCTTTTGTTCTTCTAATAAAAAAAAAAAAATTCACTAATTTTACTAATTTACTGTTTTCCCTCATCTCATTTTCTGTTGTTCTTTGATGATTTTCCATTTTCACTGATTACCCGTTTTCCTCTTCAGACTCTCCTCTGAGGCTGTCTTCCTCTCTCTCTTCACTTTGCTTCCTCCTTTTTTCCCAGTACATTTTCTCCCCTCGTGTACTTTGCTACAGTGAGACATGTAGATATTTCTCTCACTGAGGCCTCCCATGCATGGCTTCCCTCCATTCAAATGCAAATGACGCAGGCCAATTATGGCTCAGCATGCGGTTATGTCTGTGTTTGCGAGAACACATTCAAAGGCACATTGTGTCGGGGGAGATTTGAGTTAGCCAGTATAGTATTCCCTGTGGAACTGCCAGCGGCAGATAAATTAGGACCTCAGGCTGACAAAAGCAAAATAAATCATAATATTGGAGCGCTGCTGACCCATATTTGTTAATGTGGGTGCTCATTGCCACCTCTATTACTGCCATTGTGAGTGTGTGAGTATCAGGAACTGGGGCTGCTTCATGGCTGATCACACCAACAGAAGGCATTCCCACTTTCATTCACATGGATGACAGCGGAATCAGTGTTGTGGCTTTGTTAGGGCTTCACACGTATCAGCAATTACACTGACTTGGTGTATTCACTCAGCCCTTATTTAGAGTACAGTAAATGTCTGGAAATAGACCTTTTTCTAATACTAACTCAATAAACAGTGTGTCTTACATGGATGCATCTATGGTGGAGGAGGAAATAACATGAAAACTTAAATAATCTAATCATCACTCTGTGACCTTTGAGACTCTTCTCCTTTTCCTCCCACCCAAGCGGTCCTCCAGTGTTAAATTACAGAACAGCTCATTTAGAGGGACAGTACAGAACTTTTTCTCCATCCACCCTGTCCCCCCATTTGGATGACCACTAGATTGGTGGACCAAGGGAACGACCTTTACCTTTTTGTCATTTTTGTTTAAAAATAAAAAAGAGAGTGATTTCACCCATATTACCAAGAATTAGAAGATACCACCATTGACCCACTGTGAGGACTCCAAATCCTCTTCCTGTCTGCATTGGGTTTCCTCCAGGTGCTCCATTTTCTTCCCACAGTCCAGTGAATTGTGAGCTGGGATAATTTGTGACTCCAAATTGCCTCAGGTGAGAATGTGAATGGTTGTCACTCTTTATATATGTCAGCCCTGTGACAGACTGCCAACCTGTCAAAGGTGTGCCCTGACTCTCGCCCAGTGTTAACGTGGATTTGCTCCAGAACAACCATGACCCTGGACAGGAGAATAGGTATAGATAATCGTAGATTGATTGGGATCGTATTCTACTTTTTTATTGTAAAAAGAGGTGGGTGTGAGTAAGCACAGCTAAATGTTAAACCATTCTATAAACTCATAATTCAACATAATTCTGAAAGAACAAAATCATGTAGATTGGTCTTATCCTGTAAGCAAAGAGAAAAACGCTGCATCACCTTCAGCCCTCTATATTCCAGGAAGATGATTTATGGGTAGTTAAGGCTTCCCTGGTTTCCTGCTACATGATGGATGGCTGGGATGTCACACCATGTCTGGGCCTTTTCCTTCTCACTGCTGAGGGCCATGTCACCACCTGCTATTTTTCACCATTCACTTGCTCTAACCCTGCCGAGGAACCCGTGTCACCATATGTCAGGTACCTGAGGGACTGGCCTGAAACCATTAACCCTCATCCTCGCTCCATGTTAGCTTTAGCCTGACTGCTCAAGCGTTACATGAGATGAGTTAATAGCCAATGAATCCTAATCACCTGAGGGTAGTTCCCACAGGTGCTTCCTGTACCTTTGAGCTCAGGTGCTCAGAATGTGTTCGTCCATTAATCCATTCATTTATCTTAACTACATTTTACAGCTGGGCTTTTAGCGAAATCATGCAAATACATATATCATACTACAGCCATTATAAGCTGATAAATTACAGATTTAGCGTACTAATTTTGCCCATAATTGCACCTTGCAGGCAGCCTTTCTTTTTAGGCTCAACCCCAACCCAACCAATTCCAACTCAACAATGGCATAAAATCTCTTTATCAGTACACTTTCACCGAACACACCATGGCTGGAGACACCGCTGAGAATAGCTTTTATTATACTGTATATGTATTTACAATGAATGCATGGGGGATCCTGGATGTGGTTGATTTACTCTTGGCTTCCCACCTTCTTCATGGTCACAGCTCACTGATTTTAACTTTGCCCGCTGTAACACTTGCCTGCTCCTTGCTGCCTACAATCCTGTCTTAAAAGAGAGATTTTCCACTCCTGATAGAGAATTCAGTGTTTTCTAGATTGTCCTCTTGTAAAAAAAAAAAAATACTTCTAGGATATCTGTTCATGCAGCTTATTACAACAGTAATTATGACAGGAGCAAAGGAGGAAGTTAGCTGATGCAGCGACAAGTTAGGAGAAGGGTTGAGGTGGACGGGTGGGTTGTGGAAACACAGGACTTTCATACAGTAGACTGGTGTTTGTTTCTGGTGCAAAACCAGTACTCATTGCTGTTTCTTTTTACCACGAGCTTTCCGCAACATTTACTGCGTGTTTATTATTGTAACCATGATGATAAATGTACTAAATAATAATGATACACATCCATTTGCTCGAGGGTGGTAGACACTGGCTCTGATGGTGATGCTCATGGTGCCTCCTTCCCTCAAAAAGTTAGTGAAAGCAGAATAAGTAAATTGTGCCCAGGGGTTTTAAACCAAGTAGGTTTTTTGCCTAACTGAACCTTAACTCTTGCATAAGCTTAACTGTTTGTTTTGTATTGCAACCATGATGACAAAGGTGAGGCACACCACCACTCTAGGGGCACCATTTCAGGAGACGCTATTTCAGAGGGAAGGGACATAGGTGGATGGCTTGTTGGGGGCTGTACTCTGCTGCCAGAGACAGCAATGTAGCTCTAAAAAGACACTAGAACAAAACAAATACAAGTTTAGACAACAGATCAACAAAAGCTAGACAATAAATTTCACTCCAAAATCAGGAGCTAACTCTGCTGCTGACTGAATTTATTTACGTCTGGTGTTGTGGATGATTTATAGTCCTGGTTAAAGTCTTATTTGGAATGTGCTTTATATTCATCTTGAATCTCTGTACGCCAGTATGGAGGATGCTACCATGGAAACAGCCAGCAAAAAAAGAAGGGTAAACATTGAGGTATATACATAACTCAGTGTCTGTGTAATATCAGCAGGTTCCAGCTGATTTATCATAACCTTTTTTTAATAAACAGTGTAGGATGTCAGGAGGATGACATCCAACCAAATATTTACACAATCCTTGTGTGCATTTATCTGCAGTTTGCAATGACACAAATACACCTAGAGCAACAAATATTACTTTTACTACTTTAAATGCTTGTCCTTAAACACCCGGAAACACATGAGCCCTTAATCAAGAAAAATCTCTCTGAATAAATTTCAGACCGCTTTCTGCTGGTATCCAAACCAAAAGTAATATGTACATTTTTTAATGGGTCTGTGTCCAAGGACGTCACCAGTGTAGGTCCCAAGGTAAAGAAAAGTTAAATTAATTCAGGATTTTTACTCAGTGCCTCTAGCTTCTGCAGTGATGGTTAGAAATAGCAGAACCTGGCTGAAAAGCCCCAAAACCAACATCATGCATTTCGGAGATACAGTATACCTAACCACTTTTTAATTCAGTTACCCAGGGAGAGTCCACTCAGATCCATTTTAGCTGCAACACCTCTACCCTGATGCTAGTTCCTTTCAGGTCAATGTCATTTCCCTTTCTTACCCAGTTGTCAGTTATTACAGTGTGAAATGTTTTATCAAAATCAAGCTCCTGTAACATCCAAGCCTGCCTGTTTCACCACAAAGTATTCAGCAGTATGCCGCAGTAAGTCATCAACATGTTTCGTGATGATCTTCCTCAGATTTGAGGCCGAATTCACAAAAATGAGAAACCCTTAAATTGGCAAAAATATCATGACATCATTTTGGGTAAAATCACAATTCTCAATCTTGATCTGCATTCTGTTTCCACTCTGGTTTTATTGTGAAAGTCCTGACTGGAAGTTGTGATTCATATCATTCAACTGCTTTGATGCTTCTTTCAGACGTTTATCCGTTCACTGCTTCTTCACCCACAATGCTGTCATCTGTTTACAAATCATGTCACAACCAATCTCACTTTTTGCTTAGGTCATATGGAGTATTTGTTTTGACAGTGCTGTTATTTATTTATGAGGCGCTATAAGGATGTGTTTTAATTAGAAAGTTCAGTCACTGCTGACTAGCTAGCCCTGGCTCGTCCTGCCTCGGTTTGTCTCTGGTCCTGGGGATGGACTGTAACTTCACCATTTTGGACTGCAGCTGGTGATGGTGGTTCTTGTTCTGCTCCAGTGGAGAACTGGCTCATGTGGAGCTACCCCAAACTCACTGAGGCTGCAGAGCAGAACAAGGACTGCTGTCTCCAGCGGCAGTTAGCACGCTAGCTGTCTAACAGTTGACAGTGGGCTGGTTAGCAGAGAACTTTTAAAATTAAATATCTAAATATAGAAACTTTTAATGAAGAGATCTGTACAATTCATCTAAAGAGTAGATCATGTGCCGAAATAAGATTGTCTATGATAGGAGATCATCACATCACCCAGCCCTACCTTAAATACACTCAATTCAAGAGGAAGAGCACAACACAGGGGATTTTGATACTAAAGTCAGCTCCAATGCCTGTGAAAATGAAGGGGACTCCTAAAGGGCAACTTGTCATATAGCACCTCCGCATTTTACCCGCACGATTAGATGTCAATAGGACCCATGAAATGTGCGCACAGAAGAAAATCACTGCTTTCCTGGAGAGTTGATCCGTCGGCAGCACAGGGAAAAAGAACTGTAGCCTTCCTCGAAATGTCAGCAGGTGTCGCACATCTTAATGCCACAGGTGTGGCACAGAGAAAACACTCAGCTGTAGTGTCATTCACTGCTGGTTTATGTTGCTCATGGGTCACTTCATTCACTATAAGATCAAATCAAACGGTTGCTGCAGAAGCAGTTCAGTTTCAAACAAGGCAAACGTCTCAGGAAGATATAAAGGTAAAACATTTAGCTTTTAAAAAGATGTCAGTCTGTGGATATGTGTATTTGTCACAGAACTGAATCGAACGAGCATTAGCCCACACACTGTTGACAGTTATATTGATTTTAATTACATTTTGTTAGTGTGTGCATTTATGAGTAGGTAAGTGTAGTGTCATCCATAGATCTATTCTTAGTTTTATCTCAGCGTAAAGAAAAGGGCCATGGTGGAGAAATGTGCGACTAATTCTGTTTCACTGCAAAGAGGGAGCTTTGAAAGAGGATGTTAACCTTTAAACAGGTCGAGATCGCAAGATGAAGGATACACTCTCATTTCGCCAGAGCGCACGTTCATTTGTTTACACTGAAACTGACTTCTTCATCTGACTGGCAGTAATATTTTTCACTAAGCAACCTGAGCTGAAATCAATGATGCCTCAGTAGTGTTAAACAGTTTGGACGACACACTTGCTATACAAGACCTGCATTGATCTTTCTGTAGTCGTGTAAATCACTTATGTATTGTATGTATATTTCTCACTTAAAGAGGGGAACAGGGAACTTTGTGTGCCCTGTATGATAACTCTTCATCTAAAGGTCTTGATTCAGTCTTTCCTCGTCTTCCTCTTTTACCATACTATGACGGAAGCTGGTACTCTGCATGTGGAGGCCTGACATCCCACACATTGTGCTCAATTATTGAGATAATGAAATGTTTAGGTGTCACCCAGCAGCTGAGAAGTTGCTCCAGGATGTCCCAGGCTGGTGACTATGTTGTTGAAGCCTTTATTCATGATTCATCTCACCTCTTACCGCCAGACATTTTTTTTTTCCTCTCCTGTCTTGTTTCCTTTCCTTTACCTTTGTAACTGCGTTTCACTGCGTGATGGGGGTCACTGAGGAAACATCTAACTGTTTGCTCCCTTTTCCTTTCACCCCATTAAAGCACCATCGTGATCCCCATCAATACGAGGCGGAGAGCAATGTCTTCGGCATTACAGTAAACTGCTGGCTGTTGCAATATTCATGGGCTGGAGTGTGGAGTGTAACAGGAAAGCTATCACTTTAAATAGTAACCGCAGACCTAGGGGAGTCAGGCTTCACTGGATTTCCATTTCTCCATTTCACAAGTCCACTCTTTCCTTTTTACCCACACCCCACCCCTCCAACCACCCCTCCCCCTCCTCGTTCTTTGTTCATTCTGAACACCACTGGCATGTCACTGCTTCCTTCCCTCCTCTGCCTGCCTGTTCGCCGGCCAGGAGAAGCAATCAGCTGATATTAGCTCACTTTCACACTCTGAGGTTGTTGTTTTTTTTTTTGCCTGTTTTTGGGAGAAGTCAGCGGCTTTACCTGCAGCCTGTGCGATCAGACGACTGGATTAGAATCTGACAGGTAGTGTTATGGCCGTCTCTGTCTCACTTCCACTCTGTCTGACTCTTGTTTTGACTGGCCACAGATCTGATAGTAGGCAGATCTGTAGGTGGATATGTTCCAGCCCTTTGTGGTGTGACTTAGTTGAGGTGTTCAGCATGCACTGAATTTCTATCCCCCAACTTTACTGTCTCTGTCTCCACTTTCGCCTCCTAATAAAGGAAAAAAAAAATGCAACACAGAAGAAAAACATAGCACATGGTTTTATTTTACAGCACATCAAAGTCAAAGGCACTGAGCTTTATAAGGCAGAGATGCAAACAACAAATGCTTTTATTCTTTTTTCATTTCCAGTGGGAGTCAGTGACAGCCAACGCCTTGACTTGCAGGTGGCAGTGCATTAGCAGACATTTGCAATTGCTAATCTTCATTGTTGAGTTAGTGTTCCTTTTCTTCTATGTGTAATGCACATAAATAATGAGGACAGAGGGAACCGACACCTGCAGCATACAGTATATGTTGAATTCAAATTTGTGATGATCAATAACTTTGCTGAGGTAGTCAGGTCATATTTTATATTTATTCATGAATTGAGGAGAAAAAGCAACAAATGAGGATGAAAAATTTAAGAAAATATAACAGCACAGAGTCTTATATATGTATATGTAATATTTATAGACCATCTTGTGATGGAATTACCCCCAATAGCTACCGTGGCATTGTAGCTATGAAGCTGTAGACTTCCTCACATTCATCGTTGAACTATGCCAGTGAGAGGAGAGGAGAGATCCCAGTTGTGAATCCACAGTAGTACCAGTTTCAGGTGTGGAAGAGAGCCCACAGTCACATCATTCTGACTACTTGGGGTGTTACTGCATGTCTTACTGAAAACACATCAGCCGAGATGACCATCTTGCAATGCTCATGCCAGCTCTATTCATGCCCTTAGTGCTGATCAAACCTGAATGCAAGCAGATTGGAGGAGTGGGCTGGAGACACTAAACTGACTTTTGATTTTGTTATTTACAAGAAACATCAGCTGATGTGAACCAGGCTTCACAGCAAAGATCTCAGAGACTGAAGATGAAGAAGAGTTGATGAAGCTGAAAGGGTCACAGAGCTCCCTAGAAGTGACATCCAGCTGAGACCCCAGCAGCTCAACACAGACGATCAGTAACAAAGAAGCTCAGGGTCAGAGCTGAAGGCTGAAAGGAATCATTGGAGCTGGTTCACATCTCTGTTCATGAGTCCACCACACACACATCATGGAGCATGGAGTCCTGATATGGACACCACAGAGGAAGCTGCTGGATCACTGACCTGAAGTTTGACTCTCCATAATACTTTGTCTCTGGGCCTGGACAGCTCCACATCATCAAGTTTATCAAGGTCTCTTCAGGATCATGTCAGGGTAAAGCTCAGGAGAACAAGGACAATGTCCATAAACATCACAGTAAATCTACTACAGAAAGAATATCCACCTCCTGCAGTGGTCCAGTCAGAGCCCAGGCCTTAATCCAGCAGAGATGCTGTGGAGCAATGTGAACAGAGACATTTACAACAGAAACTTTATTGGTGCCAAAGGATGTTCAACCAGTAATTAAATCGAAGGGTTCACAAGCACTGTGAATGTTTAATGGCTCAGTTCAATAAAGACATAAAGATTGTAATTATTTGTGTGACATTAGCTTATGCATATTGTGTTTGTCTACATTTGTGACTTAGATGAAGATTAGATCACATTTTATGACCAATCAATGCAGAAAACTCAGTCATTCAAAGGGTTCAGTGACTTTTCTTCCGTCTGAAGAGTGACGTATTTGTCTCAGTGGGAAGAGACTAATTGTGGTTTCACTTGAATACAAGTCAATGTAGAAAAAGTTAAGTAAGCAGGGTAGAAGTTGCTCTCATTGGTCTCCCTGAGAGGCTAATTAGTCTGTTTGACCTAAAAATGCAACTAAAAGGCTTTATTGTTACAAGCTGTAAACTACAGATATATTAATGTGTCAACACAGGAAGTTTCTCTTTGTCTGCTGCACAATAACAGTAATTGCTTCTTGGATAGAATAAACAATTCTTACCACCTTGAAATTAAAGCAACATACTTGAAAAAGTTCTTTATAGAGAGAGAGAGAGAGAGAGAGAGAGAGAGAGAGAGAGAGAGGGAAACAGAAAGAAAATGCAAAATATGTTTTTGGAATAACTTGACATCTCTTTCACAAAGATGGCGCATATATTTGTCATTTCCGTAAGTACACACAGCATGTAACCTTGTCGCCTTGAGGACGCAAGGAGGTGAAACCAGGTCCTTAAACAGAACATGATGGATTTCCTTGGTGAGCGTTGCTTCTAGCGACTCATTCCATGCATAGAGGAAAGGGATCCTTACAGAGTTTTTAACCTTGAAAATGGGATTCCTGAAATACTCGCATCCAGTCACTGGCAGTAAACTTTCCCACTCCGTAGCAGTGACTGTCTGCTTATTACTGTAGACAAATGAGGAACACATGCTTGCAGCTTCTCCCTGAAAACAGGAAAAAGGTCACATACGTCTCAACAGACGCTGAATGACAAGAATATACAATTTGCTCTTTTACGTGATGCAGCCCTGTTTGTTTTTCCTCTCCCCAACCTCTGGGCTTTATGTGCAGCAGGACAAATCACAGTGGCCCTCCACACCTTCCCCCTTGAGAGTGCATTAATGTATCTTTCATAAACCCTTCAGCCTGTTTGTATATGTGCTCATATGCTTGAGTACACCAGAGGAGAAAGAAACATGTGCTAAGTGGCCGAGGACTGTGGAGAATATGCTACTGAAAGACCGAGTGTGTGAAAGTTTAATTGACCACTGTGCTGGCGGCTGGGTTCGGTCGTAAATGTCATATCCTCGAAAATTCACACAAGTTGTAAACAAAGTCAACCTCATCAGCGAATTTACTCTCATTATCATTATTACCAGAGAGAGGTTTTGTTGTTGTTTGTTTTGTGTTAATTATTGTTGTGAACTGTTGTAACCCCCGCCACACTTAGAGTGCGTGCTGTGGTTATGCGTTCCGCGTCTGGGCTGTAATCCAAACTGCATTATATGGAGTTTATACAGCATTAAAAATACAGTAGCACCTCGCTAATCTGAAGCCTGCAGGCATGCAGGTTGCTGGGAATAGTGAAATTCTGGGATTATTGTAATGCCAGTCAAATAGTTGGCCCCAGCTTAAGGTGGATGCACACTTGAGGCTGCACTCGCTGCATTTCTTAAACTGCTTAAAACCTTTCACAGGTGGCAGCCAATTTCTTCCCAGATCAGCGTGCTACCGGAGCCCTGCGAGAACAGGTATAATATTTTCACTCTGATCTGCTGGAATTTTACAACACTGAGACTAAGTCTGGAGGAAATATGATTTAGTTTTGTTACCTTACGTGACTGCTGAACTTTGATGGTCTAAACTGGTCTTTAGTACTCTTAAACTGTTTTCTCAATATCTTAACACAGTATTTAATGGCTGAAACTGCTCTCTAATGATCTTATACCGGTCTTCATGGTCTCAACTGGTCTTTAATGATCTTATACTGGTCTTTACATGGTCTCAACTGGTCTTTAATGATCTTATACTGGTCTGTACATGGTCTCAACTGGTCTTTAATGATCTTATACTGGTCCTTACATGGTCTCAACTGGTCTTTAATGAGTTTATACTGGTCTTTTGATGGTCTCAACTGGACTCTAAGATGATCTTGAATGTTCATCAAATGGCCTTTTGATTGTCTGCTATGACAACTGCTCTCTTGATAGTTTAAACTCATCTTTTGTCAGACTAAACTATACCTTAGAGGTCTAAGAAGCTGGTATATGGAGTTTACACGGCATTACAAATACAGTAGCACCTCGCTAATCTGGTCTAAGAAGGTATTTAATAATCCTAAACTGGTATTTTCAGTTTTATGATCTTAAACGTCTTTTCATTTAATTTCAATGGCCACATACCACATACTGGTAGAACTTGAGCACAGGATGGAGAACTATAGTAATGTTGGTCCAACAGGTCTTTGATGCTCTGACATGATCTTTTTCTGGTCTTAATGAGTCTTTATATTGTATCTATTATAGTCGTATTGTTTGTTGGATATCTGTTCTCTCATTGAGTTTCCTCCAAGGTTTTTGGTGAGTTTTGTCCTTGTTTTGCCAGAGAGTCCTGGACTGGGTTAGATACTGTTTCTGTTGGCTATGGTTAGTTAAAGATTGTAGTTTCTATCAAATGGAGATAAACATGTTGTGTCTTAAGTTACTGTGAATTTTTTTAGCATGAAATCAGACTGCAATCTCCTGTCGATCTGGGTGCCTAGAAATAACCATTAAAAAGTTGAATAACACTGTAGTCACTACCAGTGGATATTATACTGCAGGTTTGGGTATTTGGCCGGAAACAATTCTGATATGTTGAGTATCAACATATCCGCGATTTGCCCAATACATAAATGAATAACATTTCCTCATTATGTTAATAGAAAACGTAAGGCGTCTCCTACAAAACCTGTTTTCTGTTGTAGTTTCGTTGTGTAGATAAACATCATTTCTAGGAGACAGTTGAAATAAATACGATTTGACTTGACTCGACAGCTTCGCCTCCTTCTACCACAGCGACTGTCAGCACCATTCTCGCAGATCCAACACGCAACATCGGTGGAGATGGAAACACTTACACACGTACGTTCACCTGACTGACACCTCAATACTTCAATCACAAGTCATACAACCCCAGCAGGAGCAGAGAGTGACTGCAGTCACATCTCTCACCCCACCGCTCTCTCTTTTTCTCTGCTCCATTCAGAGTTAATGGGTGTGTAACCTCACAGATTACAGAGCATACAGTGATCATATATAGCCTCTATGACGTGTGTGTGCTCATGTCTGTCTATGTGAGGATTTAAAGTTAGGGTCAGATTTAAGATTAGTGCAGATGGTTCGAAGTTTAAGTCTTAAATTTTCCAGAAGCTCAAAAGTTGTTATGTCAATCTGATGGTAAATTTGTGCATATCTCTATAAAATAAATTATATATTTTCATGATTGTATGTATTTAAAAAGTCCAGTTTTTGGTTTGAGATATTTTTACATAAAAGAAGTCCTGGCCTTGACCTTAATGTTATAATCTGTAAATTTTCCACTTTAAAATATCTAAAAACAACTAGACCTGTGTTCTATATGTTGTTGAGTTGTGTTCTTACATTTTCCCAAATGTTTCCATCAATTCTCAAACCAGAGGAATCTGTGATTTTAATCATGGTAACGTTTCATTGGTCTCCTGTCAGTGACATCATATCCTCTATGATCATGTGTCAGTGTGTTTGTCTGACAGAAGCTCAACATTGACTTTTATCTAGTTTTAAGCCACATACACTTTTTCCACCTTGGTGGTTTTCAGCTCTATATTTGAACCAGATGAAGGATTTTAGTCGTCGGACGTCTGGATCTGAAGTTATCAGAGAAACAAGCTGAGGAAATGTTAGACAGCTCAGCTCCCAGCTGCTGGAGACGTCCTGTCCTGTGTCACTGAAGAGCGTCACTGAATCTCTGATTGTTAAAGTCAAACTGCTTTATGAGTGTTTCTACAGGTTTTAATCCCCTGGTGTGTTTGTTATGGAGAGGAGGACACCTCTGTGGATAATTCAACTGCTGGTAAAAACCTGCTGAAGGAATCCAAACTGAAGACAACAACTCCCATGATCCCATGCTGCTTCACATCACCAAACTGCATCGTTATCACTGTTATCGTTTTATGTGAGAGCCCCCTAACCGAACCCTCATTAAACCTCAGCTCCGCCTCCCACATACTCCAAAGCTAGGTCAGGTAGTGACTCCATGGCTATCTAAAACTAATTCTGTTCTCTTATAAAAAATTTGGAAGCTAACACTTACAGTGGGAAATAAAGTGTTCAGTATGACATATTGTACAAATCTATTTTCAAGGGCATGAAAGGAAATGGTTTGTATATAAATGACGACTGATTTCAAATAATAATAATAACATCAATATATCATGGAGACACTATTTGCATATCAAACAGCTTTATATTCAGGGTTATGACCATCACACCCCTCAGTGCAGAACTTTTTTCTTCCCCTTCTGGCACTGAGAGTAATCACACATCCATTATTTAGGTAGAGTACATTTAATATCCAAGTAGCCTTTTCCAAATATTTTACAAATGAAAACCTGTCCAACATAAGATCAGTCCCTTCTTCCGTCCTCTGAATGGCGGGTTACCTTTTTCATCTGCAGCATCAGAAACTTTTCTTTGACGTCTCCTGGATTTTCCCGCCATATTCCCAGTTAGTGTAGCCTCCTCCATTTCCATCACTATGGTTGCTCCCCTCTTCAGCTGTGGCCAACCAATCATTGCTGCTTGGTATAAACCGCATCAGTACCAGTGCGTCAGCATGGGAATCTCGCCACAGACACCAGATTTAAAACGATGGTATACTGAGAAACACAGAGAAATTGCTGATAGGATTGAATGGGACAGATGTTCATTTATATGTAAAAGTCCTTGAACTCCAGCTTTAAGTTGACAAACCGAGGACCAGGAATGAATAAATTTTGTCAGAGTCCTCACAAGCATAGAAACACATTGGTGTGTGTATATGTTCTATAGATCCTTACCATCGTCTCCCCATGGACTCTATTGCTGTTAGCAGGTCTGCGCAGGGATGGAGTGAGGGATCCCATTACACCAGGACCACTACATCCATTTCTAATGCCCTCCTCGTGTTGGACACGCTGTGTGGACTGCATTATATCACACACATAGACCGTGGTGTCGGTGACCTGCTGTGAATTCAGAAAATAATATTGAAAATCACAATCTTGAAAATAATACAGTAGCTAGATATTTGAAAAAAAAAAAGTGCCATCTTTGATATGCTATCACGTCCCTGTGAGGTGTTTGCGTGTTTACTATAACAGCTTACATTGCATGCTGAGCTGCCTGTAATGCACTGAATTATTCACTGCAAGACACTGTTGCTTAATGTGGTCCTGCTGTCTTGAAGGTTTCACCAGAGAAAAAACTGTTTGAATAAATGAAGCCCAATCACATGCAGCACCGTGCACATGAGAGAGCAGTTACCACAGCCTTCAGACCAACTAGGACTCTAAAGTGTCTGGACGCCTCGGACGGATTTCGATGAGACAAAATCTCACACAGCAGGGTCCAAAAGTCTGAGACCACTTATATATTATAATAATTATGGGATAACACAGAGTAAATACCAGATCAGGCTCAAACATGTTAAATTTAATAAAACTAATGCTGAGCCAGTCAAGCTCCTGGATGCTCCTGGTAATGGTGTAGAGGGAGGGTTGTGTCATACTGAAAGACCATGACATGATGATGAGCATAAATGGTGTTCACAACAATAAATAAATACTTAACATCATAGAGGATGATCCAGCTGAGGTGAAGGAGGCCAGAAAAAGAAGATGTTGCTGATTGGATAAGAATGTTGGGAGTAAGTGAGAGAATAACTGCAGGAACATTCAAAGTAAATTGATTCGATAGAAGTGTGTCTGGGCAGCAGAATCAAGCTGTGATGATATTATGACATTATATCTTTGTTCTACACATTTATCTTGTGTAAATGTATTCAGACTACAAACGTGCACTGTCTGTCACTCTGAGAGACACATCCCATGTGGATTCAGCCCCTTAAGTGAAAACAGTAAAAAACAGACTGAAGTAAAAGACATTAAAGCTGTTTTGCTGCAAACATGCATAGTGGTGTTAATGTTTTCAGCACATTTATATATATATATATGTGTGTGTGTGTGTGTGTGTGTGTGTGTGTGTGTGTGTCTGTATATTTTTAATCATCTCTGCTTTCCTTAATAATGATGTGTGGAGATTTAATCTCAGTTATTGACATCAGTGTTGTGTCATCAACATGTTGGGAAAAGGTTGTTGACGAATATATTTTGTCACAATTTTCGCTGACAAAATTAAGACTAACGCTAAGAAAGCATTAAATTCCCATCCATGATGAGACTGTCTGATAATTGTTACATTAGGTCATATGATCCCCTATACATTATATGAATCATACCATTATACCATCATATGAAAACGTATCAGTCTATGAAGAATGAAGCAGGTTGTCCATCCTTTCTTCCAGCTAATCTCCCCTCAGCAGGTTGTGCTGCTGCAGCCCCCCCACCATACTATGCTGGCTAGATAGGTTGACTGGTTAGATGAGGATTGCCTTGATGTCCCTCCCAGCCCCCCCCCCCCCCAAAAAAAAGTTGCTGTTTGTGTATCACAGCTGATGGGTTGTCACAGCTGAGTGTAAGAGATAGTGCTGCTTGACAACATTGCTTTCAGAGCATAAATTGAGTTGGTATCGCTGTCCTGCAACGCTCTGATGCTGTGTGATGTGCTTTTTCAGGGGCAACTGTGCAACTGCATTTGTAATCATCTAATGCAAGACAACAACTTCCTCTTATGATCTTTTTTTTTCTCCAAATGGGAGCATTAAATGCTGGGGTGTAGAAACATTTGACTTGTTAGAGCGTGATGTCATGTATACTGTCAGGGAAAATTGTTTATTTTTCAAGACTTGAATGGTATTCTGCTTTTATCACATTTCTATTCCCTGATACTTCAGCTGAATGCTTTTCATGTCCTCTAAACATCAGCCTCTAACAGTCATGTCAAGTTTTACACTGCCAGCCAAGTTTGCATACCTCACTTTTTACTCTCTCCTACACGATTCAACCCAAAGCCCAATCATTTTGGCATCTATTTGATCAGAGCGGAGCTAGTCAGCAGAAACAATGGCTGTGGTGTGCGCTTTTGAAGCCTATTGAAGCAGCGATGGTTGAAAAACGTCAGATCTTTCCGAAGTTGGACAATCAAAGGCGCTGATGAGCAGCGGAGGCTGACAGGGAAGTGAATTCATGGGGACAGGGGGCTCAGGGCCACGGCAGATAGACAGGAGGCCTGAATCTCTGATCACACAACCCTGTCTCTTTAGGCACTCTTCACTATGAGTGAAGCACTTTGTCAACTGATTTCACATCATAGAAAGTGGCAAGGAAACAGAGGCACTGAAGAATTGATTTAAATGCTGTGAAATGCGAGGGGGGCCACATGGGTGATGGTTGATTTATGAGATGTTGCTGTGAGGACAGGAGGTTGAATTAAAGGACTTTATGTACTGCTGCAATTGTCTGTGTGTGTGTGTGTGTGTGTGTGGGGGGGATGTTTGGTTCTGTAACTCTAGGCTCTTGAAACTGTATTGTGTAAGTGGAAGCCCCTAATCAGGCCTGGGCACTGCTTATGTAACCAGGGTGCATAATGTGTACAGTACATGTGGGCTGAGTCATTAGAAAGCTCTATTTACAGTTTTACTTCATGACAGGAGGACGGGAGTCTCACTCCCTCTCCTCCCAGTGCACCTCCATCACTCGGCGTGCCACTTTCTCTTTCCTGTCTTCCCTCACACTGATCCCTCTCCACTTTGTGACACTTTCTTGTAAACCCCTGCAGCCTTTTCCATTTTCCTGTTACATGAATGCTCTTCAAGAGTAGTTGTTCAGCATCATCGCTATATGCATGCATGCATGCATCAAGTGCAGCCCTACCTTTGCTGTCTCTTTTCAGTTGACAAAATGTCCCACCTGTCATACCCAAGCCTGAAAGACTGTTGGCCTGGATTTAACAGGAATAGATAAGTCGATGCCTTTTGGTCACGCTTTAGATTTGCTTTCAGGGCAATACACACTGGCTGCTATTTGAATTTTGTAGCACATATCAAACATACCACAGAGACAGAAGAAGCAGTGAAGGTGCAGTAGCTGGGATCTGCCAATCCAGACTGTAAATATGATACAACTGCTGCTTGTCGAAATAGGACAATGGCATATCTTTACGTGACAGTGCACGTCACCCCTCAGTACCGCTCGGCACAGCAATTTGTCATTTTCCTCTGTTGTCTGTGTCCAAATAATGGCCAGGAAAGTTGTTTTATAAAATTGTTTCCTGAAAATGATTGTGTGCAATTCAAGTCAAACTGAGAGAGAAAAAAAGGCAAATCCAAAAAAAGAAAAAAAAAACCTGGAGGCTAGTCAGTTCCCGATAAATGACAGTTACATAGAAACTCATTTCTAGGAATTTAACATGGAATCCAGCGACTGAAGCATTATCTCTACAAATCATTGCCTTAATAAATTTGAGATGAAAATTATCCAATGCATTAGCTGGGTCACAAAGCATTACATATCTGAATGGCCTGGTTTTATAGGAAATTTCCTGATAACTGAAGCGTATGTTGCTCTCCTCTATTGTTTATCTGAAAAGATAACTGGTTACCTCCACCTGTCTCTACATGTGTCTTTTAGAACATAAGTCTGAGGCCTTTGTTATTAGAATGTAAAATGCAAATCAACCAGGGCTGACTTTGACCACTAAATAAACTGTTGGTTTTATAACATGTCTGTTATTCCTTGTTTGTTGAAACAATGCTGCCAAGAAATCATCCATCGTAAAAACCTTAATTAAACCCACAACGCATCATTTTTTTTCCACAAACAAGACACAACACATAAATAGTGAGCTTTAGATGAATTGTGTTAGCTTAGCACTAGGGTTGTGCCCATGGACGATGATCTCAGTGATTGACGATAATCAGTTCAATCAGCATTTGCTTTCCCATTAATGTAGAAACTTACTATTAGTATTATTATTTGTAGTGTTAATTTAATATTATATTTTAATTTGCCCTGCTGTAATGTAACCCCCACCCCACCCCCTCGATCATATCGGCTCTTGGCAATTTCAATTAAGTAGTAGTGTGTATGGCCCCTGCGTGCCTGTAGGCACTCGCGACAACGCCTGGGCATTCTCCTGATGAGTTGGCGGATGGTGTCCTGGGGGATCTCCTCCCAGACCTGGATCAGGGCGTCAGTGAGCTCCTGGACAGTCTGACTGTACTTGGCGGTGTCGGATGCACCGATACAAAATGTCCCATAGGTGCTCAATTGGTTTTAGGTCAGGGGGACGTGAGGGCCAGTCAATTGCATCAATGCCATCGTCATGCAGGAACTGCCTACACACTCTGGCCACATGAGGCCGTGCATTGTCCTGCACCAGGAGGAACCCAGGGCCCACTGCACCAGCGTAAGGTCTGACAATCGCTCTGAGGACCTAACAGCAGTCAGGGTACCGCTGGCTATGACATGGAGCTCTGTGAGAACCCTCCAAGGATATGCCTCCTCAGACCATCACTGACCCACCGCCAAACCGGTCATGCTGGATGATGTTACAGGCAGCATAACGTTCACCACGCCTGTCACATATGCTCAATGTGAACCTGTTCTCATCTGTGAAGAGAACAGGGCACCAATGGCAGACCTGCCAATTCTGGTGTTCTCTGGTGAAAGCCAATTGAGCTGCAGGGTGCTGGGCTGTGAGCACAGGTCCCACTAGAGGACGTGGGGCCCCTCATGCCACACTCATGGAGACTGTTTCTGACAGTTTGGTCAGAAACATGCACACCAGTAGCCTGCTGGAGGTCATGTTGTAGGGCTCTGGCAGTGCTTCCCCTTGTACGGCCCTGTCCAGCTCTCCTCATGTAACGGCCTCTCTCCTGGTATCTCCTCCATGCTCTTGAGACTGTGCTGGGAGACACAGCAAACCTTCTTGCGACCACATTTATGGTTGTGCCATCCTGGAGGAGCTGGACTACCTGAACAACCTGCTTGGGCTGCAGGTACCACCTCATGCTACCAGTAGTGACAAGGACACTAGCAAAAAACAAAACTGATGTTTTGCCATGTTTTGCGCATTCACGTTTAGGCGTAGGATTTCCCGATTCTTGTTGAGATAGAGGGGAAGGGTGAAATCTAGTTAACGTTACATCTTTATTACTGATTTGTGCATGACAGTCTCGCATTTTGTCATATTTTATGCTGCACTCCCACCCCATTTGATGGCATATGATGACCTAAATTTAACTGATGTCACAATCTCTTGTTATTCCTAAATGGACAGATTGATATCACTGAAGTTTAACTGACTTGGTGTTATACTGTGATTATTAAGTGTTCCCTTAAATTTTTTTGAGCAGAATATGTCAAAATATGGACATGTGAACCAGGGATTGGGTAACCTTGTCATTGGGTATTCTGTGAATTCCCATCCTGCTTTGGGTAATTTAGACAGGAAGTAACAGGAAGTGTATTTGTTTACTTTTTCAGAGACAATAGAAAACAATCAGAATTACTGTAAATGTACCAGCATTAACCATTAGCCAGCTAATTTTAAGCTGTTGACTCTTCTCACCTATAGTCCACCATTATGAAGAATTCGGCTAAAACTGTTGACAGGACACCTCAAACTGCAAACAAGGTCAAATATCACTCTTTTTCTTATGACTTTCTCAACCATGAAGATTTAATGTAAAAACCTTCCCCTGAGGATAGACAATGCATCCTCTCGATGTAAAATCTATGGAATGAGTGAGACACTAATGCACATGTGCAGTGGGCCGCACAACCTCAAAGCAGACCAAAGCAGACCAGGACCAGGCCTTATACCCTGGGTGATTGACCATTGAACTGTCAATCCAGTATTGGGTTTCATAATAAATCTATGGTTGCCATAGTGACCGGGAGTAACCTGTGGGCCCTAACTGTGCCTATTTTTTCACATTTTTGTGAATTTCTATAATGGAAAGCCATGCTACTAGCTAATAGCAGCTGCTATTTGCACTATAACCACAAATGTACAGACAACAATCACTGGACTGTTTATTTGGTGATTATAAGTTACAGTTATAATGAATGAAAAGGAGCCATTCCATTCTGAACACAAATTGTGACAAAGGTTTATTGAGGCTAAGAGTTTTCCCCTGCCTTTTTAATAAGCCTGGCTAAACACACCATGGACCTTTCCCTGTAGTGGACAATAAGTTTGGGCCAATATTGGATAATATCGAATATTGTGATATTTCTTGTCATATGCGATTATTTTCATGAAAACAAAAAAAACAAATCTAAATTATACCTGAAATATAGAATACAGTAATAGAATTATTTTTATTTGAAAAAACAACTGAGACATAAAATAGAATTATTATACAAAAAAAAAAAAAAATGCCCCCACTATAATATTGTATATTGTGATATTTGGGTTGGACTGTATCAATATATCGAATTTTGGATATCGCCTGGTGGACATACACAGTTTATCATCAGATCAATTTCTGATTCTTGTTAAGATCGCACACAGGCATATTCTTTACCCCCAACTTTACCCCAGTTAAAACTCAGTCACAACCTGAACCCTGCTGCTTGCAGAGGAGAACACAACCACAATGTGTTCGCTCACTTTCAGGTCCAAAACTGAGTGGATCTCAAAATGATACAAGCAGAAGAACACACTCTCTCTCTGTCTCCCCATGAGCTCTGCTGCTCCTGATTTCTTGGAACTTTTGGTTGCTTTTTGTCTTCCCAGAACCCTCTGGTGCATGAAAGAAAAATGAAATAAAAAACATCCCCCACCTCCTCCTCATACGCCTCCTCCTCCTGGCTTTCCTTGTTCTCCTTCTGGGAGCAAAAGGGAGAGAAAGAGAATGTGAGAGATGTGTAGAGAGAGAGAGAGAGAGAGGGATGGGGGTGTGGGGGGATAAGGAAGAGGTGGGGAGGAGGGATGGTGTATAGATTAGGGAGAGAGAGCGAGGGACATGAAGAGACAGAGAGAGAGAAGCAGGGGAGAAATGAGAGAGGAAGGATGGCAAAGAAGGCAGGAGAAATAGCCAGGGGCTCTGCTACTCTCTTGCTTTTCTCTCTTATTCTCTCCATCTCTCCCTCTCCCCTTCGCTCCCCACATGGCGGGCAGAGGCAGCACTGGATGCTAATTACTTATTAGATTGCAGATATGCGTGGCGGGGTATCAGGGCTAATTAGGTTAGCGCCCTGCTAAAATGAAATGTCTTAATGCTGACGATGGTTACGGTATCTCCAGCCCAACAACGCCCCCCCCCCCCTCCCACACACCCACACCACCACCATTTCCCCAACCCTCCCACCCCTCCTGTGAGTCCAGTCAGGCTTGATCCAAAATAAGCCAACCTGAGTGATGGGCAGTAGCTGAAGGATGGAACAGGGCCGGCTGGAAAATGCAGCTGATGTCCCAGACAGACAGGAGGAGGGATGAGGCAGCCTCAGACGGCCCTAATTATCCCACTGACCTTTCCAGCAGACTTAGAGCGGACGAAGGAGAGAAGCAGCAAAGTGAGCAGCTCTCAGATAGCACGCAGGGGCTCACTGCTGACATGTCAAAAACCAAACACCTTCTGAGACCAATAGAATCGACAGCATTAGCTGTTTGTTCAAACACCTCAAATGACCTGTGTTTACACTGACCTTTGTTTACATTTACCTGACAAGTAGAAATAAGGAAGATGATAAAAACAGAAACTTGAAGGAAGGAAACTGCAGTTTCTCCGACCAACTAACACCGGTCTCACCATCTTTCCATACGCAGCCCACTTGGCAAAAGCAGCACGTTAGCAGAGCAGCAGCAGCAGCAGCAGCAGCTTCTCTCTTCCATCTATGTCTACACATGATGCATTCAGGCAGTGCCAGAGTGTAGGTCATCCATGTTTTTGAAATGCTCAGAGCCCAACGCATAATCACCGTAGTTATACATGTTAACAGAAGAAATAGATTTGAAATGCGAGAATGGGCTTCAGGTCGTGCTTACGCACATGAAATGTGAGCCAGTTCGTATCCTGCGTAAAACAGATATATCGATTAAAATAGAAACGTATCTGTCGTGAGACATACGACCAATAAAACATGGTTGAAACAATGCCTGTGTAGACGTGCAATAACCTTAACCATAAATTTAACCACACTGTGGTTAAGGTTATTGCACACACTAGTGGTTTGACTTTAGTAGCAGCAATGTCAGTCAGTCAGTCAGTCAGTCAGACAGTCCACCACAGGCTGAAATGTCCTCTACAAAAAATCGGATGGTTTGCCATGATATTTGGCAGAGACAAATGATGAACTATAATAACCTTCGGAATCATTTAACTTGTCATCTAGCATCATCATCACTTCAAAGTTTTAAATGGCTGTTGATGGCTTATAGCTGAAATGTGTTCTTTGATTGCAACATATGAAATAATACGACTATTAAACTGAGTGCCAGTATTTTCTTTATCCTCAAAATTTTAATTTATCCATTACTTTGGTATATGACTTTGCTGTCATTACATACTAATTATTATCAGGTTAACATTGTCATTTTGAGCATGTTAGCGATGGCAGTGGTTTTGAAAACATTTTCCAAACTGCGTTGTCATAGGGATAGGGGTGCCAGATCAGAAAATACTCATATGCGTTGTTTAGAAAGCAACGAGGATGCCCATTGGCTTCAGTCAGTCTCATTCATATTTACTTTGTGACAATGATAACATCATCTTCGGCTCTGTGACAGGCATTTTGTCAATATGTGGGCATTTTATCCACAACCAATTAATCTGAAAATAACCAATAACCAATAATAAAAGGAATCCTTGGTTGCAGTCTAATACTCAATTTAAAAACGGTCCTCTACAGACGTAGAAAATACAATTCATGCTTTATTTCCTCTGGTGTAAACTGCACTCTTTCTCAAACAGCTGGTCCAAAATGCAGCAGCCAGGCTTTTAACAGTAAAAGAGACAATAATACTTACTTTATCATATTTGTACTGGCTTATTGAATTTAAACAGATTTTAAGATTAAAATACATTACAAATCTGTTCTAATAGATCCCATTATATTTTGGAAAGAAAGAGATAACATTCTTACTGTAAACCCAAACTAAACAGAACCATTTTTAACTTCACACTGACGTCACAGCTGCATGCTCCAAGAAACATAAGGAGTCAGGTGATTCAACAGGTTGTGAATAAAACCCGAGATTAGAAAATAAAACTCAAGGTAAAGGCCGAAGATGAACATCCATCGCTGTTCACAGACCAACCTCCTGCTTCAGCTTTGACTGTACTTACTTGTGGTTGTGCAGTTAGTTTTCCTGCACGGAAAGGGATTATTATGAACATTTCAACCGTGTTCATTTTCAGTTAGATAATGTGGATAAAATATTAAATATAAGGCGCGTTCATAACCTGTCTCATCGCCTGTTCATATTTGTACACTTTGTTGTAACGCTGCCAAATCTAATCAATTACTTCAGAGAGTCCAGTTTTATCATAACTGATGGAACAACAAACAAATGGCCAGAGCTACAAATTTAAGACCCAGTTAATAAACATGAATTTGAGAGCTTGGCTCCAGCTCTTACACCCTGGTCAGCCAATGAGTTTGCAAAAAAAAAAACAATACAACATAATTAGATGTGTTACTTCAGAAGAGAAAATGTAATTACAAAAGAGGCTGGAATAAAAGCCAGAGAATGTAAAGCAAAGGGAACAGGCAACAACTAGAGACATGTAGACTCTGTTTTCAGTCCATAATACTATTACAGCTGAATTGCTATTGAAGTGTTGATGGTTGGGGTTTTTTGGCTTTCATTGTTGCACTTCACCCACACAGACCCTACTGAATTATGTAAAGCTATTTTATGTATATGGTTACATGCACATCAAGAATAGATTTTAAATGCAATTTCCATCATGCACCACTTTTAGAAAAGTCCGTCTGGGTGTTGCACCTCAGTTCCCTTGTTGATGGCCTCTTCAGCTCCAACTAACGGAATAATCCACCTTTATTATTGTCTCATTGGTTCTTTTTGAGGCCAAAGAATCTGAGCTAGGTGCTCATGGTGTGTGTGTGACATTTGTTTCACTAACACCCTCAGTCCAATTATAGAAAGCATCTGAGGAACTGGCTTCAGTAAAGAGAAGCTTTACTGTAAGGCATTGCACTTGCTCACCAAAGCCAGTTAAACTTTGATCTTTTATCTGCATCTTTATGTGAACAGTGATCGAAAAACCATGAACGTACTTGGTATCATTATTGAACACAAAAAACACACAACAGAAAGCATCCAGGGCTCTATGCTGACAATTTGATTACCTGCATCAGATGTTTTATTGCTCTGTCAAAGCTTTTACATCCTCTGTTACTGCTCAATTTCTGTATATCTCAGGACACTGAGTGGATGCAGAGATATAGTTGTGGCTTGATTTAATGTTTCTGACACATTTCTCTTGTTGCTGCATTTCCAGTAAGCATCAGGGCGAACATCCTGTCATACAAATCATATCTGGAGATGGTCTGAGACAAAAAAAATAAACCTGACAAATGAAATGCATGCTACCTTTCCATGTAAGCTGTGTCCCAATTCAGGGGCCGCATCTTTCGGAGGACGTGGTCTATGAAGGTGTGGCCCCTTCGTAGCCGTTGCAGACTGCAAAAGCTGAGCTGAAATTAGATGGTCTGGCCTACGGAGGATTTTCGCTTTGCATCACCAGCTGTGCCTGCTCTTACAGTTGTGTCGCAAAACATGGTTCCAGTCACCTAGCAATCTTGACAACGCATAACTGTTTTTTACAAAAACTTGAGGTTTTAAGGCCCTTGGTTTTAACAGTTGCACCGTTAGCTGTTGAATTGAGCTGAAACCCAATACTACCTAAAGATACCTAAAGACTGATAGCAGTTTGTATATGTGTTGTTGGTATTGTGTGTGTACATGTGCATTATTGACATATGTATGCATTCTGAGATTTGTATTTTAACAGCAGATACTGTATGTGTCCAAGACAAATTTCCTTCGAGACAATAACGTTTTATCTTATCTTACTTACATATAACAGTCTAATCCTCAGGCTATCTGTTGGAATTGTTTGATGCCATATTGTTTTCCTTACACAACGAATGTTGGGATAGGTTGGGCCATGAAGGATCCACCTGTTGGAGCCTTCATTTCCCGGGAAAAGGACACATTTCTCGACCGCATTAGAAGGAGCCTTCAAAATGGGACGGTCACTCCTCTATGACGCAATCGTTCTTCAAATGCAGCCTCTGAAGGATGAAGTCCCTGAATTGGGACACAGCTATAGACACATACGGTATAAGGCTGCAGAGGAGGATTGTGATTATTATTATTATTGTTAGACAGTAAGACTTAGAGACTGGGATGGCCTATAGGTGGAGCTGCTCTCAAGTGGTTTTTATGTTATTTATCAAACAGAGTATTCAAAGTCACTGTTAACAACTTTAGCCCTTCAACTGCTGTCATGTCACGAGGCATCCCACAGGGACAGGGCTCAATTCTTGGCCATATTTTGTACTATTTGTATCTGTTGCCCTTTGGCCATATCATTCGCCATTTCACCCCTGCGTCCTACCGTTGTTACGCGATGACTACCTCTTCTATGTCTCATTTAGCCCACAAAATCATAACAATGCCACCTTGCTACCAATGGAGACCTGGTGGCATCTAACTTCCTGTAACTGAATACAGATAAGACTGAGGTCCTGGTTATTAGTCCTGATCATATTTCTAACAGTGTGCCCCCCCCCCCCCCACCTTGGACCACTAACATCAATCTTGAAGTTTTTGATCAGTACATCAACTTTAACCATCACATTGAGCGTTTTGTTCAATCCTGCTATTTACAATTTAGAAATAAGGCCAACGTCCTATCAATTCTCCCCAAAAACACTGTTGAACAACTTCCCTGAACACCTTGAGTTTAGGATACTGCAAATCAATATTTACACGTCTTAATGATGGAGAAGTTGTAGTTTGCAGTTGCTTCAAAACACAGCAGCAAGTCTTCTCACAAACACTCGACACAGGGAACCCATTACTCCAGTCCTAGCTGAATTACACTGGCTCCCCCCATTCATTATAGAATTCGATTTAAGATTCTATCGATTACTTTGAAATCACTACATGCTCTGACTCTGCTGTACATCTCAGAACTCTTAACCAGCTATTCTGCACCTGGACCCCTCATATCAGAGACAATCAGAACAGCTGAGTCAGTGCCTGAGTTTAAAAAGCCTTTAAAGACACACCTGTCCAGACTGTATTGGTATAATATTTTATCATGTCTATTAAAATTAAAAAAATAATAATTTTTCTCTTTATCTTTTTATCTCTATCACCTCTTGAAATCCCTGTTTATATGATATAATTTTGATTTCTTTCTTTATCTCAGTTATATTGTATGGAGCTGTATTTAGTGAAGGGCCTTTTAACTCTGGTTTTGAAAAGGCATCACAGAAATAAAGTTTATTATTATTATCATTATTATGAGCCCCTGGGCATGGATACATAGCTGTAAATCATTGCTGTTGGTAGAAAATTGCTTGCGAATTTCATTATTTAGTTCATGCTGGGTGTGCAGAAAGACTATTTCAATTCTTTTCAAAATTCCCTCAGATGACAGATCCACACTGACACTCCAGTTCATATATATTGTACACAAAACTATAGGGCACTATACAAAATATTGTTAGGGAACAGACAGGAGTACTGAGAGACACTCAATATTAACACTCCACCACTCAATATTGTCATGGTAATAAAGGATGAAATTACTGTGTGTAATGTGTAAAGTGTCACTAGTCACTAGAGAATGATATATTTCCTCTCGGCACAGCCAGCAGTTATGTTGGCTTTACAGCCCACAACTTTACTGTTTTGGTTCACTCTCACCATTTTCATCCTTTTCAGCAGTTGCAGGTTTTTTTTTTGTTTTTTTGGGTTTTTTTTTTTGAGAAAATGCTTTAAATACTAGGTGTGAAAAAAGCACTGGACAAGTGTACATAAGTAAATGTACTGTTGCTTTTCTAAATATGTGCTCAGATATAAGTAAATCAATTGTATTGTATGCTCAGTAAAAGTTACATCAAAACAAAATAATATAAAAAGGTGTCCATTGATTTATGAAGCAGCATAGATTGAACAGCCTGCCACTTTTTGGAGAATGAACAGCAGAAATTAGTGAACAGAATAAACTCATCAGCAGCTGACAAACACATTTATAAAAGCAAAAAAAATCCTGTTTTCATACACAGTGTAGTTGCCACACAAAACACTATGTTGCTAGACAATGACAATAACCAGTCAGTTCAGCCCCTCTGCTCCCACTGCACTGCCCAGTGTCGAAACACTGAGCTAAATGAGCAGTCTGCAGTCACAACAGAGTCTTTCAAACCAGCAGAAAAGGGGGTGCACACCTCACTGACAGGAGAGGTTCCTCAGGGAACAATGTTACTTATGCATCGAGGAGAGAAAAAGCCAGTTTCCAACCAATCTGGACCCTTTAGATGCTCATAGGGCTCTAAATCTCGCAAAAGTCAGACCAGTATTGGTTCCATGGTTGGACTGGGAAAGAAATTCAGTCTTGGACTGATCCACTGGGACTGGCTGCACCAATGACACTTACGGAGCCTTAAAATCTTTATGGAAGTTTTGACGGTCCAAGGGTTAACCAGGATTTCAGCCGGTAGTCCTCATGTTTAGTCCAACTGTGATCTGGTCTTTCTCTGTCTGAGGCCTTTTTAGATGAAAACGTAGTTTCTACTTCAGTGGAGGAAATTCTGGAAGGTCACTTTCACCTGAACTCTGCACTGTGCTATCTTGCGTATGGGTTTTGTTTTTCTCTTTATTTAATCCACTATATTTTTACATAGAAAACAGTTGTTTGTTGCTCTGTTAAAAGCCTTGTATACATATGTAACATTTAAATGTAATCCATCTAAATAAGACCTTGACTCTTTCAGATATGAATCTGATGTTAAGTGGAAAAAGGTGATGAGTCCTGTGTCTCACATCAGGTGAAAGCTCGGTCATGCCAATTGAAGCATTGATGTCACCCTCATTTCCTATCAATAAACACCCCCAATGGACTGGAGCTATGATTTGATTAAACTAACCTGCTATTTTATTACACTCACGTAAAATCTGATTACAATCACCTCTAATTTAATTAAGATCGCTTATTATTTGCATGCAGTGTCCTCTCACAGTATAAATGTCTTCATATTAGCATCTTCCTGTCCACCTCCCTTGACCCCAACCTCTTTTTCTCTTCTCAAACCAGTTTACTCCAGTTAGCAGGAGGAAGGACACCCTCCATTAAATAAGTCCATATTTGATCTTCTAGCCCCCACCCACCAGTGTGTGTGTCTGTGTGTGTGAGAATTTTCTTTTTCTTAACAACGTGGGGTTGCTACAGCGATCATCTTGGTTTCAGTGCAGTGGCTTCTTGCAAGGCGCTGGTGAAGCTTGGGACGGATGCATTGTGGGTGGCAGCAGGAAGAAGGGGGCTAGGCGTTCCTGGGATAGAGCCCCAAGGTCCCTGGAGACAAGTGGCGGGGAACCCTGTGCCACTAATTAATGTAGACCGTGGTTAACGAAATGCTCTCTTCTATCTAGCACAGTGGAGTTACAGCGAGTCAGATCTGTGTGTGTGTGTGTGTGTGTGTGTGGTGTTTACTGTATGTGTGTTCATATATGCATGTGAGTGTGTTCTCAGCAATAGTAGTGCTTCAGAGAATAAATTACACCCTCTCCTTGTGGGTTTGAAGGGGACTGCATGAATTTCACAGCTGAACAATCATCAGTTCCCCCTTGACACACACACACACACACACACACACATACACACACACACACACTTACACTGACTAACAGCCTGCCGCCATGATTCTGCATCAGAGTTGGTGAAAACTGTAAACGCCTGTGCTACAACCATCCACGTGAAGTTGGATCGTTGAGTCAATTCACTGGAGAGAAAGACAAACTAATATGTCTGAATTGTTTTTTTCAGCTTCAGCTCAACTTAAACACACCTACACACTTCATCCGAGCACCTTATGCAACACTGTAACTCCAGTGTGGGAGGGGTAACAAATTGTTGTTTATGTACTGTGTGCGTAGGATATGTGTGTTTGTGTCAAAGAGAAAGAGAAAAAATAGATTAATAATAATGACAGAAATTTCTCTCCTGCTCTCACAATTAGGTGTGTGCAGGTTTTCTTACATGCAAGTGCTTCCAACATTTTTTTGAAATATGCCTATTTCTGTACCTCCAACCCATGGAAAGGTCTAGCATGTGCCTGGAACTAGCATATGACAAAAAATGGAAGCAATGGGAACCAGCTAGCCTGGCTCTGTCGAACGTTGTAAGCAGAGGTAGATTGATAGTTTAAAGAACTTATTTGTAGGACTTGCTATTGCTATATAGCTAACATTAGCATTAACAGCTATTTGTCTTTTCCATCATGTTTCTGGGCTGTAACCTTTGGGCAGTGGATGTGTAGCCCCCAGCCAATAATAGCGCACAGGGTGTGGGGGCAGGACATGGATGTATAAAGACTGTCTTTTTGACCGGGCTGCATTCACACAAACCCGGGCAGTGTGGGTGTTTTTATTTGTGCTTTAGAAGGTAACTGCTGTGAAACAATCACAAAATAATGTTTTCCTTCTCTGATTCACTGCTTCGTCTCTTCATTCACTCTCTAGCTCGCTTGACCACCACTGCTCTCTCTCTTTCTCTCGCCCCTTGAGCAAGTATCAATTCCAACTTTGAATGGTGTGTGTAGAAAGTGCATCCAACAAATCCTGCATAGTATAGCTTTGGAGGAGCTATTTGTAAGTTTTGCTTTTTCTACATAGCTAACGTTAGCATTAACAGCTGTTAACTTACCAGTGTAGCAGAAATGTTGAGTTCGGCATCAAACAGCGTCATTCTTTACTCACCAACAGCTGTCTGCAGAGGTGGAAAGCAACCCTTTTGTTTTGCTTCTATTTCTATCACTTTTCTTGTTCTACTCAAGTTAGCATGCTAACCTCCAGTCCGTCTTGACGACGTAGCTGCTCAGAGGACGTATTATAACCGCTTGTGTTGTAAACACAATGATGGCTGAAGCTCTTGTGAAGCAAAACATTGTTCAGTGGCAGAGAAAAGTTACAGATAGGGCTTTTAAATAAGTCTGTAATATTCAGTAAGTGTAAAATCTGAAAACAAGACATTGTTGTCATAGAAGTATTTAACATTGGCACTTTATTGAGTAGAGTGATTGAGGTTGATATGATCTGATGCAAAAAAATAAAACGTCCTATGACACCAAATGTTCTGATCAGTAATGGCCTCTTAAGTGTTCCTTAAATTGCCTCTAATTTTTCTTTCTTGGCCCAGTCAACGTTCACATCACCATTTACATGATTTAGCATCACACATCCTGTCCTTAGAGCATCAGCTGCATCAGATGGTGTAATGAGCAGCACTATAGGCAACATCTGCCCTTTTAGAAATGAGTGCTGTCTGCATTAGAGCTTTCCACACATTTCCATGCCACAGATGCCCATTTCATTTGACTGATTGGATTTCTCTCTGGGGACCTATAAGGGAAGATTTTAACTGATGATAATGATCAGTGATCAGTAAGACCAGTAAGAGAGAATGAAATCTCCTTCACTTTATCAAATCAAGGGGTTTTCTCTTCAAACAAAGTGGAAAACCATGAGGAAAGACCCTGCCTTTAGATGTAATGCATGGTGCTTTGACTTAAGCCAAGGACCTTTTGTATTGTATTGTAAAGGTTTCAGGAGACACTCCTATGGGTCGTATCAGAGGGTTGATACAAATGACCTGTGTGGTTGTTAAGGTTGGAGGAACTTGTTACCAGGACCAGTGGATTGAACATCTAGTGGCCAACAGAGGAACTGCAATCACTTTCAGCCATGGTGGTTGCTGCTTAGTTTGTAAGTGTAAAGACTTCCCTGAATCATTGTGATGTGTGTTTGAGAAAAGCTGTGTCACTATCAGAAGCGGACAAACTTCTTCAAGTTTTAATATTAGTTGTGTAGCGCCTTTAGCTGTAGTAAACTACCTATCACTGTTTTCAAAATTAAACAAACTGCCAGGATCTACATCACAGTCATTTAACAATAGATAAATAAAGTTTGACATTACTATGAGAAACCTGCGGATCATTTACTGGCCTTCATAAATTGTCATGCATAAGTAAAAATAAAAATAACAACAATAAAAAATTGGCCCATTCTTCATTGTAATGATCCCCATTTTTCCAGTGTTAATAAAACATGTGCAGAGAAAGATTCATCTGTCTGATGGATTTCATGCCTCTTCAGTACACCTACATCTTGAGTCCTATAGGTGCAGCTGCAGCATGACAGTACAGACAAAGATGATTTGTTTATTCATCTGTAAATACACAAAGGTTCACATAAACACACATTAAAGGACAGGGCATGCACAAACACATGCACAAAGACATTTTAACACACACTTTGTTCCTCCTCAGACACCCTGCTGTCTGTGCTGTGTTTCCCCTAGGCCACCCCCTCATGCCCTCAGGTCCTCATGCTGCCCTATTTTCCCTGTTCACTCACACACACACACACACACACACACACACACACACACACACACACACACACAGACGCACACACACACAAACACAAACACATCCTCAGCCCTTTCCCCAAAGCACAGGCCTTCAATTGGCAGGTGCACGCAGCGTGAAATAACAGGAGGGGGGTGATAGACCATTACACTGCATGTATGTCTGTGTTAGTATTCTAGCTGTGTGTATATAAAGGTGAAGGGACAGGAAGGAGACCAGGGTGACGCGGTCCAACAGAAAGGCCTGTTGTGATTAATACAGTGTTTACACCCTGGGTGCCGGCTTCCCCCGTCCCGTTAATCTGTCCCGTTGACGATCTACTGAGCCTAATGTGAAATGAGGCGTGGAGCCGCGTCGTTTATCATCTGGGCTGATGAGAGAGGCCTGGCGGCTGGCGGCCAATGGGGCGCTTTTCAGGCCCTACAGCAAATGACTGAGCATCCACAGGAACTCATAAAGTCTGAAGAATTTAAGCACATGAAGACCATTAAAGTGAATCAAATACAGTAACTGGAGGGTGTTTTTTTTATTTGATGTTAATATTTAGACTGCCCTTTTGAAATCAAATCACAGTGTTGGCAGAAAGCTCAGGTTTCATGTATATTTAAATAGAGAAAACATACAAACATACATAAAATACATATAATACATACATATAATTTGCAAATGAAAAATCCTTAACATATACTGTCTCTGTCTCTAATCTAAACAATATTGATAATGTATATGATTAATGTTTAATGATTAATCTCTGCTAAATCACTTTTATCAAAGGGAGTGTAATTTATTTTAAGTCATGATTTCTGTAAAAAAATCCACTACGATAAAGACCTGGGTTTTTAAATTCTGTTTATTGAGGAAAAACTGAAATGAAACAATATTTTAATGAAGTTTATTATTTTGAACTGATATTGCCATTATTATGGATATATTTATTTTTTACCTTCACACCATCTTGTTATAATCAAAGCCATATAGAAAAAAACTAATTTGCCAATACAGATTATTTACAACAAATAGAAACACAAGACACAAAGGTTGATAAAATAATAGGAACACCTCCCAGAAAAACCCCCGAACAGTTCAACAGCACCGCAAATTACAGCCTCCAAAATGACTATTTAAATAAATCAACTTCCTCTTAAACAGACGCAATAGAAACTGGACTTTGTAATCTTCATTAAGGGCTGCAGGGCTGTTGTATTATACTGCATTCGTATTATCTAGGTGTACCTAATAAATTGGCAAGTGACAGTACTGTAGATTAATTTAACCATATACATATTTGAGTGTTAGTGTATTTGCGTCTGTGTGTGTGTATTTGCTAATGTCATGTAAGCACTCAGAATATTTTTGTAGCTTTGAATTTATTTAAGGTAAACACAAGAAACTTGTGCTACAGAAAATGGACCAGACTCAGTGAATAGCTCCCTAAGCTTAACATCCTAAGTCCAGTACAGATGAGCAGTGATATACTAAACATGTCTTTGGGGGTCATTCAGTGGTAACCTCCTTTCACCAGTGTTTTTCGTTAGTTGGTCCCCAACACCTCCAGGAGGCTAACAGTTGTCACTTGGCGTCCCAGAGTCACTCCCCTAATGCCAGCCATCACTGCTCCTCCACACACCACTATTTTCTCCTTTATCTTGCCTATGCTTACCAACAACTACTATCCATACTAGACAAAACACACTAGCAGATTCAGCAAACAAAAATCCCCTAAACATTTCTGTTCTGTTGTGTAGGACTAGTATCCCCCCCCCCCCCCCCCAGAAGGTGGCAGCCATGAGGGAGGTAGAGTCAGGAGAGATGCCTTGTTGGGCTAAACTCTCTCCCCCGCCGGATTAGCTGTGCTCTACCTCCCCCTACTCCCCCACTCTCCAACGACAGTACAACTCACCATACAACTCACCTAAAACAAACAAACTCACACTAAACAGTCAGAGACACACTACAAACCAATTCAAAACAACATACACAACAAACAATACAGGCCAACTCACCTGGACTAACCGCATGGTCTCAAAGAGGCTCACACAAGGCCACACCCCCCAACTTAAAAACACTTCCTCTTCCTGGAATTTTCTTCCTTGCTTCTTCCTAAGAGCCTGTCTATCCTTAAGTGCTCCCCCTGCTGGGCCCCCAGTACCATTACTTCTTCTCATCCAAATCCACTGACTGGATCTTTGCTGACCTGCATCTGAACATGTCCTTTATATTTTCCTCACACTCTGTCCACTTGCTCCTAACTCCCTCACCAAAGCAGGCAACAGACCTTGCTACAAATCCTCTACATCCTACTTCACTGGACAAATCCTAACTTTCCATCCTCGCTGCTCTGCTTCTGCCCTAATCTACATATACCTGAGCTTTTTCCTTTCATATGCTCTCTCACTGAAAGCCTTCCCAGCGAACAGTCCACTCTATGAAATATACTTTCATTCTATACTCTCTAGAACCACAAGACTATGTCAGGCCTTAGCTTTGTACTGGCTATTTCCTGGGGAACAACAAGCTTTCCTCCTAAATCTACCTGCATTTCCCAATCACAAGCATCCTCTAAGCTGCCTTGCCTCCTTGCTGTCTTACCAACTTTCTCTCCCTCTTGAACAAACTTGATTGCAACTCTCTTTATTTTAGACCCTCCTAAATTTGCCTGCCTCCGTAAATCTTCAATTCCTGCAGCTAAGCTTTTTAAAACCTGGTTATGTCGCCACGTGTACCGGCCTTGCGACAGACTAACCTTACAGCCTGACAAAATGTGCTTTAAAGTTGCAGTACCTGAACACAATGAACATAACGGGTCTCCATTTACCCAGAGTTTTAGGTTCTGGGGAGTTGGCAATACATCATATGTTGCCCCTATCAAAAATCTAATACTACAATGTCTATCCGCAGCACTTGGCATTGGTAATGGATATATTTCTGCTGACCCTTTAAGGGCCACCACATTTAATTTCCAGACTTATTCTTCTGTCTAAAACAGTTGAATCTATATTTGTGAAAGGTAACAACACAATCCTACAGACCATGAAAAGCAAAGTTGCCCTCAGTGGTGTCACTGTGATGAATAACCTGTATCTGCTCCAATAGTGAATAATGAATGGTCAACCACCTTTGTGGACTTGCTACCATTTTTGCACCGATACGATCTTCATTTAATTGCAAGTCATATTCAGTCTAAGCTTTGAAATGCACTCATATTCAGACAGTTCACCTCGGTGTTTATTGAAATTTTTTTATTTTTATTAGTACACCTTTTTTCAGCTTCATTCTGAGTGGAAATTTACACTGTGAGGTTGGTTCATCACATAAAATGTTCACTTCACAAAACAGTCCTGTGTCTTCAGAGTAAAAATTATTTGGGTGCTGTAATTCATCCATAACCTAATTTTAAGATAATAATGCATTCAGTGAATGAATGCACATGCATGTAATAGGATGTGTGGTTTGATGAATGTGAATGTGAATGAGCAGATGTAGAAAAGAGATAGATGGACATAAACCTGAGCTAATAGATTATACATGTTCCATGACACTGTCACCCTTTACTTTCCACTCTTAACAGGAGGAGGGTATTTTTTCCCTTTTTTTTAACCTTTGTGGAAATGTGTTGCATCTTTATACTTGGTCAGCTGAAGGTCACTCCATCCAGTTACAAGCCAAACAGAGTTCATAACCAAGAGACAGACACTGAAGGCATCCCATTTATTGGGGAGGCCTTTGGCAATCTTAAAGGGACAGTTTGGGTTCTTTGACGTGGGGTTGTGTGAGGTAGGATATATAGTCGATACATTACCTGCAGTAGATAATGATGAGCGCGGTCCCAGTTAGGAAAGCCGAGTGGCAGAGCAACGTGTTACTGTGCACAGGGCCACCAGAAAAAATAACAATTTCAGACACTTTCAAAGACGCCCACAGAAACAATCCAATATCCGTTTAAGTGTAGCTGCAGGTCAGCTGAGTGAATCAGAAAGTGGTGTAATACAGTGCACTCTGTAGGTCAGCTTGTGCGTAGGAATACGGTAGTTCAGCAGTTAAAAATGTAGTGCCAAAGGAAAGCGCTGTTTTTGACGGGAAGATAAACCGCTGAAAATATTATACATGAAGCGTACATTTAAACGGATATTGGATTGTGTCAGTGGGTCTAAAGTGTCTAAAACACGTTTTTCCTCGCGGCCCCGCCCACGGTAACGTCGCTCTGCCACTCTGGCGGTGCCCTGGTCGGCTTTCAGGGACAGAGCTCTTCATAATCTACTGTAGGTAATGTACTGACCATATACCTCACACAATCCCAGGTCAGAAAACCTGAAATATCCCTTTAAGTGATATGGAGTGATTCTGGTAAATTTTTTGGGAATGCTGTGGGTCACGGGATTCCTGTGGGAATCCTATCAATTTCACTATTCATCACGTGACTGGGACGGGACAAGAAAAAAAGTAATCCAGAACAGGTGGGACAGGAATTGTAACTAAAATAGGTCAGTTTTTATAAATGATATAATATGAATCAACAGAATTTTCTTTCTGTGGAACATAATGCTGGTTCTTTTGTTGTCTTTTTTATTATTTTTTATCCTCTCCTGTCTGCTGTGACCGGTGAAGGATGTGTATGGATTGAGGATAGTTCATTGAAATGTGTGTGAACTGAACTTTGTGAAGTGTGACCTGTGCAAATGCACAAATACAGGCTTCAGCTGTTTCATGCAGTTAATTTGCTAGAGTTTTTTACTTTAAGCTCACAGTGTATTTTGTAACTGCATTAAATATATTTTTATTAGTGTAGTATCTCATTGCTGTCCTGTCAAAACCATATCGCCAAACTGTCAACTTTTAATGAACTAAGAAAAAAAGCTTTCAGCTTTGTGACAATGACTTTTTTTTTTAGATAATCATCCACCATTTCAACCCTGCAGTTTTGCAGGGTTGAAACGATGGACCTGTTGTTCTTAATAACACTGATTAAAAAACTGAAAGTCCTGTGGTAAAAAAGAAAGAAAAACGGTCAACTTAACCATACTGAGTTTTCAGGTACAAACAGGCCCCACACAGAGAAGCTGAAACACTCATTCTTATAAATTCTTACAAATGTTTTCCTAATAGGCACATTGCATGCTTGAGTGTACTCATTATAGAAATATAATGACTGTTTCTGTTGTACATTTTGTAGTGTGTGCTGTGTGTGGTCCATGCATGGATCCATCTGTGGTTGTATGATCCCCTGTCAGTTACACCAGTGTGCTGATGTGTCAAAATGTCGGCCGCCTCCTCTGTTGATATTATTTGCCTCTGCATGCAGCCGGAGCCAGGCGGGGTGGGGGGTGGGGGGCAGAGAGCAATAACTGTGGATGAGGGAAGCAATAACTCCATTGGCTCTCTCATCAAATCAGCGGCGACTGATGCGGAATAATCAGCAATTGAAATCAGGCGGAGGAAAAAAGCTGAACTGACAAAATGAGAAATGTCATCATGAGAAGAGCAATAATAAAGGAATCAATGAGGTGCAGTTGCTGTTGCACTTTTTGGAGGCAATAAGACGATTGAGACAGAGCTCTGCCTTCACGCTGTTTTCAGAGTCATGAAGGAAGTGACACGGTTAGAGTTTAGAAATCAGTGGGCAGCCGTCTGATGTGTAGTCAGTATAAAACCATGAAGTTACGCAGCTGCGTTCTTTATAGAAAAAATAACAGCCAGTGTATTTATCTGCACAATAGTATTTATTTTATTTAGACCAGACCACACAGTGATTGATATGAATGTGAAGTAAATGTGCAGGATTCTCCAGTATCTGAACAGGCTGATATTAAGAATTCAAAGAAGCCAGTGGGGAAGACAAAAAAAGCAGAAAACCAGTTGTGTTAAAACGGCCTCAATACATCAATACATACAGTATATCGCCTGTCATAAATACTAGTACCCCCCTGAACCTCAGTTCCCTTATGGACCTACAGGAGAACCAGTGTTCAACTGGGGACAAAACAAACGTGGCCTAAATCTGTCCTGTCCACGCATTTTAATGCTTATTTAAGTTTACACTGTTCAAATAGTTATAGAAGTTCTCTACACTCATTGACGCTTCAGCGTGTCACCACACAGCTAGGATGTCTGTTACAGCTTACAGCTCGTCTAGTCTTCTGCCAACTGAAGCTCACTAAAAGTCAGTTCATGAATGTGGCCGAGGCTTCCAAATATCCAAGTTTGGATTGGTTTTGGATGCTTCTCTCAATGTCTGTGTCTGCTCCATTAACTAAAGACCACATCCACACAACTACGTTTTAGCTTTAAAACTCATCTTTTTTGCTACCTTTACTCCAGAGTTTTTGAGCCCCTTAAACAGAGAATTTCAGTAATGCCGCTGGCCACGTTTTATTTTGAAAACTCTGTGGTTCTGTTGTATCTGGATGGACAGAACCACAGACCTATGGGAACGTTGATGCAAACACCCACCTCACCTCCTGATTTGGTCATATTAGTCATGACTACAACATGGATGTCTTTGCTTAGCAGCTGTTGTTCAGTTACATTCTGTATTTCAATGCTACAACTGTCTTTGCTGTTCTCCGCTTGTAGTATTTTGTGCAACTAAGCAATGAGTTTTCATGTGTGTTAGTGTGGGTGGAGATTGCTATAGCTTCAGACTACACCTTTTCGGCCAATATCGGTGTGTTTGATTTCTATGTTTATTTACTTTGTATAGATATTAACAAGGACTGAAATAAAATTGAACAGAACTTAAATTGAACTGAACTGAGATTGTTTCTGATATTACAGAATGCTAAATACTCTGAGCCCTTTTCCAGCTTGTGGGAAACCTGAACATGTTAGCTCAGGAAACAGGATATCGTCAAACAACTCATACAGTGTGGGAAGTAAAAGGTCTCAGTACCACCGCAAAGATAGATGGTGTTGACGTCACATGTCTGTACACAGAGCTTTGAATAACTAGCTTTTAAAAAAGAGGATTGAGGCATAATTTCACATCAGCGCCTTTATTATCTCAGTATGATCACCACAGTGGATACACAGTGCAGACCATGAATGCTACGACTGCTTCATCAATAAATCTGTCTTTAACAGTCCAATGATGCACGGATTGAGGTTCAGGTATGTTTTGGAAATCAAAAGTTTGGTAATAATAATAGGTAAAAAAATGAATATCAGAAGACAGAAAAATACACTATTTAATGTAATAAAATGTAATAAATTTTTACATTACACTCTTGAATATCACACAGGTAGAGGTTCAGAGTTAGAAGACCCTGACTCAGCAGAGCTTTAAAATCAATTCTTTTATTTTCTGGGCTGATCTGTGTTGACAGTGAATAACGTGCAGCTGCAGCTCAATGAATCACCATCTGCTCTTAATGCTGAGAAATCAACAAACTAAAAGCTCATGTTCAAAGGCTTTCTACCATGACACTGTGGCTCAGTGTGGACGTTTGATCTAATGAGATCTCACAAAGTTTAATTCTTTGTCGTTTTAGATCATTCATGTCCGATACCAGGCCAAGCTACTTGTATCAGTTCCTAGTGATCACAGGAAGAGTAACTGATTAAGGTCATTAATTACTAATTAGACCTTTTAAGGTAATCATTCATCAATGCTTCATGTTTAATATAAATAAAAAAAACCTTTCTGTCCATTTTCTTTGTTAGTGTCCACAGTGGATAAATGTGAAAACAATCATCTGCCCATATGATTGTTTTCACATTTTCAGATTTGTGATCGTAGACCTTCGAACGACACAGTTGAGCACTTCAGTGTGGAGCGAGCTTTTGTCAGCGTGAAGTCTCTGGCACTGATGTGAACACAGATGATTTTTCATACAAGTGCAGTTTTCAGACAACAGACATATAATTAAATGTCAAAGACAACGCTGGTGTTACAAGGCAGCTACAGCCCGCTAAGACCAAGTGCAGCAACCGGTTACAATGGAAGCGTTCAGACCCCTTCACTTTGTGCACATTATGTTGTCGATGCAATTTTAAACCCATAATGACAAAGTGAAAACTGGTTTTTAGAAATATTTGCAAATCAAATCTGTTATTTACAAAAATCTTCAGACTCAGTTGCAGTTGCAGATTGCGCAGATTGCTGCTCAGCTGTTCAGCTGCTTCCTGTTTGCTTTAATTATCTTTGACCTGTGTCTAGAACTTAATTGGAGTCCACCTGTGGCAAATTGATCAGACATAGATTAGAAAGACTATTTGTAAATATCAGAACCCACAATTCACACTGCTTATCTGGACGAAACCAAACCATGAATCCAAGGAACTCTCTGTAGGCCGCCACCATGACGTTTTGTGGTGAGCCATGAGTGTTCTCAGGAGAACAGTGGTAGTTTGGAACCTCTGATATTCTGAACCGATATCAATACTAGTATTGAAAATGGCTCCAATGCTGCCTGAAATACTGGATCAGGTATTTGCCGAGTACCTGACTGGACTGATCTGATACCCCATCATTTATGAAAAAACTTAGTAGTACAGTTTCAAACTTGAATGAAATAGCAATTTTCCCAGAAGTCAATTCTTCTTTGCTGCTCTAAGACAGTAATCCAAACAGGAAGCTGTGCTGTGCAGCTACTGACAAATACTGTTATAGAGCGGTGAAGATGGTCAAATCAGAAAAGAAAGATTCTATGACATTCATGTATCTGTTCATGTTTTACAGAGGCTTTAACCTGAGCCATGTCATACAACAATGACAGCAATCATATCACAACTATACAGCTTCGGTAGTATACAGCTGATAAAGCTGTTCAATTTTGTTTTTAACTCAACAGTATCTAATCTCTACCTGTTCAGGTATCAGAGTCAGTATCAGGAAGGATATAATGGTGTCCAAACGTCTCTTTTGGGAAACACCAGGATTCTTCCAAGAGTTGGTCGTCCAAGGACCTATCCACCATAAAGTCCCGACTGATGGTGTGGTGCTGAAATGGTTGTCCTTCTGGCAGAGATATCTAAAACCAATCTAAAACATGTTTTCACTTCATTATCAGTGCCATTATTCAGTTTTTGAAAAGAGCTATTTTTTTCCTTTTAAAATTATATCTACAATGCAGTAAAGCATGCACAAAGTGAAGTGGTCTGACCGCTGTCTGAAGCTCTGTATCTGTCGCAGCGTTAACCATAAATACCCTGAACACGCTGCTGACCAGCTGGTAAAGGTAAGGCCCTGTTTAATAGAGAAGAGATGAAGTGCTTTTGCTTTGACGTGGCAGCTCAGGGGGTAGAACAGGTTGTCTATTAATCAAAAGGTTGGCTCCTCCTGTCCACATGTTCAACTGTCCTTGAGCAAGACATTGAACCACAGCTGCTCCCAATGGTTTAGTCAACATCAGTGTGAATGTGTTTTGTGTGTAAGTGAATGAGAAGCAAACTGTGACACACAGGAGTGCTACAACAATCATTTCATTGATGAGTGTGATTCAAGCTTTGCATGAATGTTATCTGTGGTCCATATACACACACAGTGTTTTTATATTTAATACTGATGATGATGTAGGTATGTTTATCGTAGAGCTTTTCAAAATCCAGATGACAAAGAGCTCTACACAAGGATGGAAAAGATGAAAACAACAATAAAATAGAAAAAAATGTGTAGGTAGCGAAAGACAGAATAATTTCACTCAATTTCATAAAAATATAACTGTCAGACTAATTTCCTATGTCGGAATAAAATCATGAGAGTTTTGCTGGAGCTGCATGGAGGAGACTCCGGGGTGACTGCGAGCTGTTTGGTATGAGGCCAGTATTAAAACATATAAAGGAGGCAAGGAAAATTATTTCAAAATAAAACAGGAAATCATAAATACAAAGTCCAAAAAGTCATTTTAGGTGCAAATCATGACAATTATAGCGTTGAGTTACTAACTTTAAATAATAATAATAATAAGAAGAAGAAGAAGAAGAAGAAGAAGAAGAAGAAGCATGGTGTGAAATAATCTTAAAGGGATCTAGTCTTGTAAATAATGACCCTGCAAGATCCCCAGTCTTTACAGAATCTTATAGTATGAGTGTAAAACCTTTGTGATTTATGACACATGGTCTGGTGTCAGACTGAACTCTTTTGAAAGTCACCTAGTGTGTGGTCGGCATAGACTGGAACAAGTAGCCTATGTTTTATAGGACGTGTAATCCCTGGCTGGATTATGTATGTACACTACATGTAGTAATGACAGCAGAGTTGCCAGAAGGTGGTTGGGGTGGATGCTGGACGGATAAAACATATGACTGTCGCACCAGAATCACGGCTTCATATCCACAGTGTCATCTGTGGTTTGGTTTAGCCAACAACAGCTCTCTGGTTAAGGTTAAAGGAAGATGTTGATTTTTGTTAGAGGAAGAAACAGGTTCAGTCTGAAGTCACTGTGAACTTCTTTGCTCGCTCAAGTGGAGATTGTTCTGCAAGATCAGATCGGACAAACAAGTTGTCCTTGGACATTTTACTGAGTATCAGTGTTTGCAACTTGCTAAGTACGTAGAGTTCTGCAGGAATGAGTCCTAAAACCCAGAAATGAGTTGCATATCAGCTCCTCCTGTTTCCTCGTCCTGAAGGTCTGTGGTTTAAACACAAGCTCAAGACATTTTCACGTTTTATTCTACAATATAAAATACATCAGTTAATATCCCACTCCTGATTTCATGAAGCTTTTACGTCTCAGTTGCTAACAAGTGTCTAAATGAGACTACAGAGGCTGTCGGGGACGTTAAACGTCACGATGAACATGAAAACGGATCTAATCACCAGTCCACCTTTACAGCCCTGTTTGTGTTTCTGCTCACACTCTTACAAACTGTCAGCCTAACGTTATCTTTTTTTTTTACAAAACGTGTCACTATCCTAAACTAATCTCACTGGCTTTTATTGGAGCGAACCAGGGTGATCATCAATTTTTCATGAAATTAGTAAAATGAATAAGAGGTGAAGAAACAATGTTAAGTACTGTTTTCATTTTTTTTTTCAGCTGTTACAGAACAGGAAGGTTAGATGCAGGTATGTTGCTGTAAGTGTGAGGTTACAATTACATATTTACTCAAGGTCGTGAAGCACAAAATGTTTTTATCAGTATACATGAGCCCGTTCTCTCCCGTTCTCTCAAACAGCTGAATATTTAAAACTGCAAACTGAACCTGTGTTCAGGTGGCGTAAAGCAGCTCTGCAGTGAGTCATCATCCACCCCACCTCTGTGTCAGTGTTTGTATTTTTATTTTATATATATTTTTGCTTTTTCTTGGTCAATTTTTTTTCAGTGGAGTTTGTTAAAAGCAAAGCCATGTATTTTCCACAACTGTCACAGTCACATTCATTGTTTTCTTCTCCAAATTGTTATTGTTCCACCCATGACCCATTTTCTCTCAGCCAGCCGCCCACACACACACCTACACACACGTATACACACACACACACAGACACACACACACACACACACACACAAACAAACACACACACACACACACACACGCACACACACACACACACACACACACACACACACACACATACACACACACACACACACGCAGAGAAAAACAAATCTCTGAAATACACACATCACAGGGGATGGGAGCACTTTTATTGTGTGACAAAAAAAGACCCAGAGCTGCAGTCATATGCTGGCACACCCACATGCACACGAGCAGGAACGTGTGACATGTAAACACAACGGGACAAAAACACTATCTTTTTTTAGACCCTTTTTATTGAAGTGTTTTGTACAATAAATAAGTGTCAAGCAGGAACAGAAACACTCCTCCTTCATGTGAAGGAGGATGTGAAGAGCACAAGCCACAGCTGAGCAGCAGGGAATTACAGAGGAAGAATAAGTAAAAAGAAGAAGGATGAAGATATATAAATGGTCAGATCTGAAAAGTAGATGTTTCCGTGTAAGTCAGTTTCCCTGCTGTTCAGCTGTATTTAGCTTATCACAGGTGAACATGTCAGTGGTTTTATCACAGCAGCAGAACACGTCCCCTCAGAAGAGGATCCTGCCAGGGTCGTACTGAAACCAATTCAGGCCGGGGATTTGACTCCATCCCAGGCCACCCTGTTAACAGAAACCACCAGACTGCTAATTCTGTAGGCTAATCCTGTTTGTTGATGTAACTGGTATCAGACTAGTTATGAATTCGGCCACTTTGTTCATCTGGAGGGAAAATGATCCGGATTATGAAATACAAAACATTGGGGACTGACCAGCAAGCAGCCTGTCTGAATGCTGGTTCTATGTGGTCCACTATCGGTCCATGTGAACCCTCAAACCCTAGGAATACACCGATGATATCACATACACATGTACAAGACGAGACACAAAAAACTGTTAGCCTACACTTTTTAAAAAGAGAATGAGATACAGTTAGCACAAATGTTCAAGCATCAGAAGTACCAAAAAACTTCACACACATATTCACTGAAACTCAGCATAAGCTGGGTGTGTGTGTGTGTGTGTGTGTGTGTGTGTATTTACCTCTTCCCAGTCCCTCGTTGGTGAACATGTCGCCGCTTACTTTGTAGCATTTAGCTGCATCTGTGGCAGCTGTCTTTGTTATTCTCCCTCTCTCTGCTCCATCTTTCTTTTTCTTCTCACTATGACGACGACGTCATGCAGACGTTACCCGCGTCGAGAATGAGAGTTGTTTCTGTTGCGTGGACTCTGAGTCAAGTTGTATGTTTACGGCACCAAAACAACCCTCAGGCCACAAGGAAATGTCCCGGTGCTCTCCACGGGCTGTCCACATGTGGAGCTAGGGAAATGAGGGGAAATTCACTGTGGCGTTATCCCATCATTGCCCCTTTTTGACCACAGTGGGCGCTGTTTAGCAAATTTACATACCAATTTACACACAGATGAAACATTGATGATCTGTGTTTCTCATCTGACCATAACTGAAACTATTAGCTAACTATTAGCTATTAGCTAACTAACAGCCTTTTAACAACATTAGTAAACATTGATAGTTTAAAGAGTTGTCTTTTGTGTAAGTCCCTTTATTGTATATCTCAGTCATTTTCAGAATTGTTGCACTTTTCAACCCTATGTTTTCATTTTTGTTGGTGTGCCTACCCTGTTGTTTACATCTGCATTACATGCTGTGCCTCTAGAGGAACTTTTGCCAGAAACGTAATTCATAAAGGTTCATTGCCAGTGCATATATCAGGGCCTGCACCTTTTACACTGGCTGCAGCGAGAGCAGAGCACCCAAAATTCCCAACTTCAGATACACAAAACACTATTTACAGATAACCATAAAAGCTACAAAATAACACCAAACTGGGACTGGCCTAAACATCTTACTGTGACGTGAGCTAATGATAGCTGTTAGCACTTTTAATGGCCTATGAATTGCTCATGGTAAACACTTGGGATAATTTCTTTCACTTCCATCAGGCTGTGAACCATCTTATATGCAGTATTTCTTAACCAGTCTCCATAGTATTCTGCTGTGTCTGTGTTACCTGGTGTCCTCTCTCTCACTGTGTCAAATTCACAGGTAAACAGGCAACACCATTACAACACAGGGTGTAAACTGGCTGTTGTGTTGTTTCCTGTAGGGATGTAATATTATGAAGCTGAGATTAAACCACACTGAACTATTAGGCTGCATTAAAGCTACAGAGACTGGACGGTTGAAATGAGAGATTCCACCAAACTTCAGCCTCACATTAAGGCTGATAGCTGATTCTTTTATTTGATTGATTATTATGTGATGCAGCTCACTGCAGATAATCTTTTCCATCCTCTCAACTCTGATGCATTTGTCAGCCATGGAACCCGCTGCAGTGTTTGTGCACGGGCTTCAGCATTGAGTTGTTTGTTTGTTTGTTTTAATTCATGTTTAACACGAGTGGATGATGCATTAGGGTTCACAGGATACTATAGTTGTCATCATGAGGATGCTCACCTGAAGTTCCAGTAATGAACAAATTGTGCAATCATGTTATTTGCAAGACTAATGGTTAGACGGAGTCCAGTTTGTGTGCACTGAATGTGTTGATGTGTAACTGTGTAACTGTTTCAGAATTTGAAAGGTTGGTAAACAGCTTTTATCTGCAGCCTGAAGGTTGGATACAGAAAAATGAAATTAAGTTAGTGGCTACTTGTATATAATGCAACACTGATAACCACATGAGGGACTTGATCATACGGAGTTTTAATATAATTAGACAAAGATAGAGAGAATCACAACCCGTAATTCTACATTACAGTGCTCATAGGCAGCCATTTATCATCCATCCACACCATAAAGATCCTGCATCAAACCAGCAACAGAAAGGAAACAAAAACTGTCTCCTTGAGTCTTTTGGGGGGGAAAGAAATCTCAATACAGTGACACTTGAAACATCCTCAGGCACACACAAACACAACCACACATGACACGCAGTGCACTTACTCCCGAGCCTCATCCAGCGAGATATGTTCTCCCAACAACTGACTTCTACTTCGAGTGTGTCTGCAGAGAGTCAACATCAGCTGTTTCAATAGGTCATAGTCCACCATGAAATCTGGGGATTTCGACAGGCTTAGCAAGCAACACGACCAAATGACCACTCGGTCAGGACAGACTCAGTCTACAAGTAATCTCTTGTTTTTTTTCTAGTGCAACATGAAAAATGACCTTAAAACAAAACAAACTAATCCTACAGTTTATTTTCATTCTTCTGGTCTCTTCACCCCCTTCCTGCTGCTCCTGATTTTTTTCATCCAATTTAGAAATAATTATGACAGCCGGTAAGAGAGGGGACGAGCATGATACAGAAATACTCAGCACCACAGTGGTGACGGCAGCCATTTTGCTTTTCATGCTTCTCGTCCATTTCCCTTCCACTGGTGAGTGTCTATAGTGGAGGCTAAGCTGTGTGTTGAGGTGCTCAGAAAGTCATTATGTAGGTCCGGGTAATGGGAAGGCCTGGGGAAAGTGTGCAATAAGAGAGAGTCGGCTTATCTCCCACCTAGACTGGCCTGAATACCATTAATTACCTGTTCCCTGTGCCTGCCTCAGCGCTCGCTCTGTCTCTCTGTGGAGGCCTCTCCTCCCCACTCTGAATAGAAGTGATTTTTTTCTTTTCCAACCCCCCCCCCCCCCCCCCACCAGCACCACCACCACATCCACTATCACACTGTCCTTCCTCTACCCTACACTTATCTAAGCTCATTTGATTCAATGAGGCTTTGGATTCTAACTGATAATAGAGAATGTTCCACTCCAATAATTTGTTTGGATTCTTAATCAGCTATCAGACGGGCCCTCAGGACAGACGTGGTGGTCAGCTGGTTAGTGAGTACGATAATCAACAAGTCTTTTATATCTTGATCACAACAAAGGTTGATGTCAGTGCCTTTTAAATCACCTCAGTGATTTCCAGGTTTGGTTGAGTTTGGGAAACATTATTTGCTTAAAATGTGGTCAGTTGGGGGTGTCGAGTGGCGCAGTGGGCGGCCCTTTACTGCATGTCATTCCCCCTCTCTCTGCCTTCCCATTTCCTGTCTCTCTCTACTGTGCTATCATAAAGGCATAAAAAGCCCCCCCCCCAAAAAAAATGTGGTCAGTTGGTGATAGCATGAGAACAGCGACCCCTGGTGTCCAGGTCAGACACTTTGAATTGTTGTAGAGGTACCTGTAGATGGCAACTACAGAAGAGTGAAGGTCGAGTTCAGAGTGTAGTTATGGCAACTAAAATCCCAGGTTAAGACATGGGAAAGATTGTGGTTAATAAATACATTAAGAGACACTTAATTGCAGGCTAATGAATGAAAATCTGACCACCCCTTCATACTCTATCTCAAAAATCGTGAGTCGATTGTGGTCATGGTTAAAATAAACCAGTGTTGACTGGTGCTAGGAGATGAGATGCCAACAGAAATCTCCTATGTCAAAGTCAAACCCTTAGTGCATCCTACAGTCCACCCAACACACAGTACTAGAGGCACCTTACAAAATCCTGGCAAAAGAAAGAAAACTATGTGTTGACTCATACCACAGACAACTTTAACATGGCAAGGCAAAGAGGAATGATGATGTTGGCGCCATCCACCATGTCTCTTGGCCAAAAATTTAATCCATGATAACCTTATTTGACACAATAACAAATCATTGTGGGGTCTGATCTTGATAAAAGAAGTGTTGTCGTGCTTCACCAACACATAATTACTTCCTCCTTTGCTTCCCAACTTCTGATATTCAGGTGAAAACAAAAGGGCATTCTTCAGGAGAGCGTAAACATATTGTAAGTTTTGAACAAGTGACAGCTGTTGATTATCTGCTGAAGACAGTCTGCTGATGGTCCAGGCAAGATCTCTTGGTCTCATAACGGGCAGATTGACGGTTTAGATATTCATGACCCGCAAGGATGAATCCTAAAATCTTTAGTGACCTTGGGTTTTTGTCCAGAGCTAACATCAGTACAAAAATATCAACTTTTTACTTTACTAAAATATAATTAGCATATGGCAATTTAATCTGCAAAACATTCATACTCCAAAGAGGATGAGCCCATTTCCATTTTGGAAATTTTCAATAGTGCAACTCTCAGGACAGAATGCTAACTCTGTGCTCAAGATACTGAATCTCATAATTATAATCTAACAGGCAGATTGCCATGACATTTTCTGAGCACGTTTATACTGTCAAACGGACAAACTCTGTCTTTTCATTGGCTCTTTGAACTGAATTTTAGAGAAAGCCAGAGGGAAATTATTTTAGCCCGATTATTGGCAAAGGATCGCAAAGCAAGAATCATCATGGTGTTCATTCAGTCTAAGATATTTATATTTTGATTTGATATGAACAACGTAGTCTTTCTAGGAAGCTGGCAGGACCTTAGATTTTTAAACTTGTTTTACAAGATAACTCCTGCCTCCCAGTCCTCCTAAATATTGTAGCTTCTGCTAGCCTCTGAATAATCACTGATAAGAGGGAAAAAATCAAGCTCATCTGAAGTCAGAAGAGGGCTTCCACATTGCCTGCATATTTCAGGATAGCAGAGCGGGAGGTTTGGGCTGATGGCTGTCTATCACAGCCTCAGCAGGAGTTTTGATGGACCTCCGGTCAACCACTTCTGCCTGAGAGACACTCTCAGCCCATATGCAAACTTTTACTTTTACTGTGTCATTGAAAGATGGATTTTAGAGAGTATTTTAGATCTAATGTTTGATATGAATTCTGAAAAAAGAATGAGAATGTATCCTTTTTAAATGATGAAGCCATCTAGTGATCCACCTTTTGAACCCTCTGAACACCATTTACATCACAGCTCAGTCAAATTGAAACATACAGATATCATACATAAAATCACAATGTCAACATGTCTTATCAGGTACACAATTTCCCATGTTAGTCACATCATAGTATCATGCTAACATTTGCTAATTAGTATCAAAGACGAGTTTGTAACAAACTGTGTTTGGAACACAAGTGAAGGTGAGGCTGATGGGAATGTCATTAGTTTCACAGGTAGTGGGTCATTTACTAAAATATTGGACACACTGAAACTTTGATCTGATGATCGCTGTAGAAGAAGAGTCATGACACCATTGATGTCATTGGGATTTATCTTTCAGGGACCACCATTTGAGGAAAGTCTGTACAAAGTTTCCAATCTGGCACCAGACATCAATCGAGACATTGGCAGACGTTGGGGTTTGGTCGCCATACCTCAAGACCAGAATGTCGGTACTCACGTTGGCATGAGAAATTTTTAAGACATTGGATTGTGGTTACTTAACAACACAACTTAAACAAAATATCATTGTGAGCTGTTATTTTACGTAAATACGTCTACATTGTTGGCAATACACTGAATTTTGGTCACCCAACATCACAACCTCCACTCAACCAAATATGGCTAACGACATTGGTGGCCAGCTGTGTGCCTGCTGGGTTCATGGTTCCTCTAGTATTTGTTGACATATTTCATTCTGAACCACAGTGGTGGATCAAACTGTCTGAACGACGTCAACTCTAGAAAAAAGTCGGTGTCAGTTTGTGTTATTTTCAGATGCTTCTTGTGCTTTGTCAGTAATGCGATCAAATCCTTTCCTAAGCAATATTTTAGACAACTTCCTGTCGAAACCTGCCGACAAATGATTACTATCTGTTCTTTTTTCATTAGCATGCTCTATCCTTGTGACTTCCGGGATGTCACTGCACTGAATACTGGAACACTCTCTTGCCTATTTCAGCTTAGTCTCTACAGATGGTGTCAATTCTGGTGTCAAGACATTTTGTTTCCAATAACCTGAAATTATGGTGCAAATCAACCTCTCTGTCCTCTACACTTGTGTATCAAAAGCAGGAATGACATTCAGAATATCTGCATGTTTACACATAATTTCTAAATGTTTTAAGTGCAAAAGGAAACTGTCTTAATCTTCTAATTCTTTCTCTGCTCTTTTCTCTTGCATGTGCCGTGATGATTTCTTCACAACAGGTAAAAGGGAACTTTTAATATATTTTTGTATGACAGAATTTGATGAGTTGAATAGTGAATGACCAGCTGTTGTTTAGCCAGCAACAGTGCAGCCAACTCCCATTCATAACTGTTATCAAACATGACTGGTGTTGCAGGCTGGTGATAATCTATCTTTTTCTGAACAAACACCATAAACAGTAAAACAAACACTGAATGTATCGTGCTTATAATTTTCAAAGCCTGATTATATCTTATTCCTCTGTGCCACAATGAGTTTCATGGTTCTCCAGAGCTGTCAAATGGATGCACAAAACACAAGGCTGACACGGGAGGCTGTTGTCTTCTCCATTTGAAACCAATAGCAACCTTTGTTTGTTTTATCCAAGTCCATTCCATAACCTTAACTGTGTGTTTATTTTTGTAACTGTGACAACAAAGGTCCAGTATGCCTGATGCCTTAGGGGCACTACTTAAGGAGACACTCCTATTGGTCGTATCACGGGGTATGGACAAACAACCTTTATGGTTGTTCAGGTTGGAGGACTTCAAATTAATCTTCCAGTGAAAACAGTCCCCAACAACTGCACCAGTTCCCCCTGTCTGAGTAACATTTGTACACACACTTTGTATCTAATTTTTTGGCAACTTGGGGACAGCAAAACAAGCTGAAAACACAACACTTAGAAAACATGTTACCAAACACTTGCCTAGTTACATATCCTGGACATATGCAGCAACATTATCATTCATTCAGAATGTCCAGTGTTCAGGAGGAGCATGAACAGCTCTGTTTTGGTCTCCACCAACTCAAAATATGTGGCTGTTCAGCTCCTGGATACTCTTCTATGTTGATTAGTTACTTGCTAACTTTCTGAAGTTTGCCGTTTGTAGCTGGGCAGGTAGAGTACATTGGCTTCATCAAAGTTTTTGGTTTTTGGGTTTGGAATGGAACCCAGATTTGGGTGATTTTCTGTTGATTCGTCACTATGTGCGACAGCTTTCAAATCATTGCAGTTTAAATTATTACTAAAAATTGGAGGAAAGAAAGTCCACAAGTCTGTCAATATCTTGACGTTCTGTAGTACTCAGTAGTTATTACTCCATTATTACATAAGCACTCACTTGGCCCTCATTCCTGATGTCAACTACAACTACTATAATGTTTTGTGACTGTATCTCACACAGTTTTAACGCTGTCATGTTCACAATCACCTGCCACCTCAGTGGTAGTTCCTGCTACAGGAGGTGTCTCCAGGAGCACATTTTGCCATGATGGGGTAAATGTTTACAAGTGTTTTATGTACAGTTGGTGCTTTATGGGAATCTTTGGGACGATATTGGCTTAAGTTAAAAGGATTTTCCACATCCAGATGTTCAGCAGGGAACATCTGGATGTGGAAGGTGGATAAAGCCCATATTATTTCTCAACTACTGCACCATCAAGGCCTAAACTGATTTTAAACTTTGATTTCCAGGACAATCAGCCTCAGCAAAAATGTTGCACAAGCCCAAATTGTCCAAGTGACATTAAACAGGTTGTTCAGACTTATATCATTATTATAGAAAGCACCATGACAGTGCATGTGAAGTTCCATCCTCTTAGGAAATTTGGCCAAAAATGGTAAGAATCAGCCCTGGTGACGTTTTTATGCCTCTAACATGTCTACTGAGTGATTTCAGGATAAGACTGAAATAATCCCATCTTTATGTAAGCTTTCATATGACTGCTCTGATTCTTTTGAGGGTTTTGTGTGTATCCATAAAACTGCCATATTCGCAAATAAGAATTTTAATAGGTGTTCATGTCACCAGAGTGATGAACAAGTGTTTGGCATCTGGAAGGCAGCAGTCTATATTGATCAACAGAGTCTCTCTTTGGATCTCATACATTAGTTTGTCAAAAAAGCCTGTCATAGCCTCAGACGCCACCTCTGTTTAGTGTTGCTCACTGGCAAATTGACAATGACAAGGCTGACAGAACCTGATGAGACTTTTAGCTCCTCTTTCAAAGGACCCTGATGTGATAACTTTGACTTTTTTTCCCTCTCATCAGTTTCCCAAGGTTAAATCTCTATTTGTCTCCAATTTGTCTTTCCAAAATTTTGGCATGTGCCATTCACAGGCAGAAGGAATGGTACTCTAACACACATACACACTCCTAGGTTTTCTTTACTATTGTTTTTTTCCTCAGTAAATTTCAATGAGGCACTTGACTTATTTTACACACACACACACACACACACACACACACACACACACACACACACACACACACACACACACACACACACACACACACACAGAAAAACAATAATTAGCAGACACCAACTTAGCGTGTATGTGTTAATTAAAAAGAATATGTTTCCATTTCCGCGCCTCATTATCTCCTCTCTCAGTTCTGGTTTCCCTCTCTGGACCTCACCATTTCTAGACTTAGCCTTTCTGCCAATTAGCTTTTAATGTCAACTAAGTATCTTTGTCAGCCTGGGTGATAATTCACTCTGACTTTCCCTGAATATAGCACACACACACACACACACACACACACACACACACACACACACACACACACCCCATTTTCGTTTTTCCAGCTCCTTTTTAGTCCACTGAGAACTTTAAAAGACCAGACCCATATTATTACATGGTTTAGCTCATTTGCTTAATTACAGGTGCAACTCTAAAAACCTTGAATGGTTCAGAGGTGGAACGAGGTGCTGGATGCCAGGGATTTGATATTTGCTGGGTTGGAGTTGTTGTTGAGCTACTTTCTAATGGTCTTAAGAAAAGAATTTTCATCTTTTAATTGGACTATTCTACACTTCAAGGCTTCCTTTTGTTTCGTGTCCCTTAAGTAGCCTATGCAATGAAAATCAACTGGCTAACAGTTTCTAGAGATCCATTATAGTGGACAGCATGTATTGAACATTTGTCAAAGATGTGTTTTCTCTGCATGGGATTGTGTGGATGGTGAAGGTTTAGCATTGACAGAAAGTGTCCCAGTCATGATTGTGTAGATGTGTTCATGTGTAAAGACTGAATGATTCTCCTGCCTCAAGGTGTTGTAAACTCAATGTGCGATCGCTTCGATGTGTGAGAGTCCAGCCGCAGATTACCTACACTTCCTCAAAAATGAGCTATGTGGAGACAACAAGAACTGTGATGTTGGGCTGCTTTGGTTTTTTTTACTGTTAAAGCTTTTAGAAACATTACATTACCTCACATCTCCTCTCTTTGTAAACATACACAATCTAATCAGTACTTAACCTTTACAATCCCTCTCACTCCCTCCCTCCCTACTCACTACAATCTACTTTCTAGTACTCTGCACTCTTTCTTCTTGGGGATTTGAAAATATTATTGTCTGGCATTTTATGATTCTTTTAATTGTTTCTGTTAATTCTCACAATTGTTTGTTGTCTTACTATTATTATATTTTTCATATGCCTAAAAAGAGGCCTAGTGAATGTTGGCAGCACATTCTTTGGTTAGATAACATAATGAATGTGTTTGAATCAAGTGTGGTCCAGCATGTTTGGTGTGCACCTGACCAGGACCACCACAGTGACTGCAGATTACTGACTATGAAACATGGAGGTGGTAGTGAGCTGGTATGAGGACGAATGAGAGGTGAGGTGCAGGAGAGATGGTACAGTGAATACAAAAGAAAAGAATACTCCCAGTTTCAAGAAACCTGGCAGGAGAAGAATTTGCCAACATGTGACAATGATCCCAAAGACCGTGAAAATAAAACAAGAGCTTTTAAAAGAAGGAAAAAGTTAAAACTGTGAGCTGGCCAAGTTTGTCCCCTGACTTGAATCAAATTTAAAGGATAAGGTGGAGCAACAAATTCCCTTCAGCAAAGAGCAACTGAAAAGAAAAGCAGAACATTTCTCCACAGATTCGTACGACTGCTATCATCCATGAATCTGTCATCGGAAATAAAGGCCAATGTAAGAAAGAATAGATTCTCACTAATGAAGGCTGCACTGTTTTTTTGTTGCAGTTTTTAATATGGACCTTTTCATTTCAATTTTAATTTCAGATTAATTGTCCTCATTCATCTTGCGCTTTGGCTAAAAACAAGTAAAACTGTATCACATGGACTGAACTTTTAATTACTTAACATTTTAGTGATATTGATCAGCAGTGTGCTCATTTGTGTTGTTTACTGTATTTTGTCCTGGTCAATTTATTTGTCTTGTATTAGAATTTTCCTCAAACATCACCACACATCCTGATCATTACCATTACCTGACTCGTGTTTCAGGCCAAATGTGCAAGAACCTATGTAAAGTGGCAGCTAAAGAAATGTTGCATCATACCCTTTACAGCAGCTAACTGTGATGCTACGAACTGCAATAGAGATCAGACTGAGGAAAATGTAAAACACGACATTAATCTTCATTAAACCTGATATTCTCTTTGATATCGTCGGCCATGGTTGAGATGTTTTATTACGAGTCCCACGAGGACTGAAGAATAGTGTTGTACAACTGCACAAAATGAACTCCATTATTTTTTACAGTGACATTGGTAGCTCTCTGCATCTGTGTTACAAAAGTCAGCATGATGGGGGTTAAAGATCCAATCATTTGAAATCTGGTGCAGTGTGTACAGTACATAGAGCTGCTAGAGAGAGCAGAGCTGCAGTTTTCCATTCAACATGACTGTTTTGCTTTCTGCAGTTTAGTAATTTGATGCACAAACACTGCACGACACATCAGGCTACTGTTGCGTAGGTGCTACACCAGTCATTACACCAGCACAGTAAAGCCTATCAACTATATGTAAATCACCACACCGCTGAGACTACGCTGTAGAACACACCATGAATGTTGATGTGTCATTGCGATCAGAGCCTGTGAACCGTAGCCTGCACAACAAAAACAATCACATACAGTAGACTGACAGAAGTCTGAGGTCTCCACTGTAAGTCTATCTTTCTCGTGCCTGCAGCCTCCATCTCATTCAGGTCTTGTTTTTCTTTTTCCTGCTCTTGCAGCTCTTGGTTTTATACCATAGATACTGGTTCTCATAGGTAGAGTCCATCTTCTTTAATCTTAAGACACACCACACACACACACACACACACACACACACACACACACATACACACATTAGGATCTCTACAGAATATGTGAATGGACCTTTGCATATTACGTGAATGTGTAAGCTGTACCTGAGGCATGACCAATTCTGCATCAGCTCTTTTAACCAATTTGAGAAAGTCTTTCCTTCCAGTGTTTGTAACACTTGTTCCGTGCTTGTGCATGTGTGAATTCTCTCATTATTAGCATGTGCCAGGCAGTGTTAGTCGGTCCTGCTGGGAGGGCCACACTGGGAGTCTTGGCCTTCTTCGTGATCACTCTCTTGCTCACCTCATTAAGTTGCCACCTCCAACTCAATTATTCACACCATTTAGCACTTAGTCAGTCCCCCATTCTGTCTCCAGCTCTCTCTCTCTCTCCGTCTCTTTCTCTCTGTCTCTCTTTCTCACCTTTTCCTCACCATGCTCTTTATTTTTATCTCGCTCTCATATTCGTTCTCAGTCTTCATTTTAGTGCCACTGGAAGTTATTTTAAACAGTTATTTTACATAACACGGGTTTATAAGAATCACTTACGTTCAGAATGAACATCTTGTTCTTGTTCTGCTGTCATTAGACTTCAGAGATCATTTCATTACTTCACGAGTATTTTCCAGTAATACCTGCCCGTGCCTGCAGACATTGGCCTGCAGTGGCCTTGCTATTCTTCTACACTGTGCTTGTAACTCTTTTCTGGTTTTCAGTGAGGGCCCAAGGGATGTTTCACACCAACAATAATGCAGCAAAAATAATGCACAGTGCTGTGTTGAGGCAGGCATGTTGCCACAGGGTACAAGTGTAGAAGAAGTAAAATGAAAACAGCAAGTCCAGTTTGAGGACCTGAGACAAACCTGAAAACTTTATTGCAGTAACGAGTTCTCCACTGAATGATGGTTATGTAAACAGAAAATTAGCACAACGCTACAAGCTACCCACTCTCTCTACAGATAAAGATATTGTTCAGCTAACGTAGTGTTTTGCTGGGTGATGGGGTGCCACACAATTCTGTGATTTCTGTTTGTTGCTTTTTTGCTAGAGTCCTTTGAGGGTAACCGTTACAACAATGGTCTTTTACAACACACAGTCACACCGACTGCTGCGTCAGATTGAAAACTCTGACTGTGAAAGAACTGAAAAATCGAAGTATATTACTATTGTTTTGGTCCGCAGACCTTCATCAGGTGAAGACTTGGATCTTCACCTTGATTATGATTTGAAGGGCGAGAGCGGGATCTTTTGATTTGACACTGGAGTCAATAGGACCATCACTGAAATGAGTGACACCTGTATGTTTTTGCCATAGCACTGATGTTGGTCTTAAATATTTTCCTCTTCTTCTGTGTTTTATATGAAGTCTTGATCCATAAGAAGATATATTTGTGGTTTGAAGAACCAAAACCATCTCAATGTAGTTTTACATCTCCTCTCTCAGGCTTCTCCCTGGAGCTCTAGTAACAACAGGTCGGTGAGCCAATCAGAAGAGATGATTGGCTGACTGTTTTCTAAGTGAACCAATAAAAATATTGCAGATTTTCAGGTAAACACTCAGAGAAACCAAATCCTACAAGGTTGGATGGTGGGTACAGTTGGGCGGGTCTTGGGGCATGGCTGAGGACGGTGACTGTTTTTTTTGTGACATCACAAAGTTCCAGAAGTCCTGAGGCTGGTTTTAAGGCTCAGTTTCTGAATACAGGCTGTGTGCATTTCTCTGTGGACTGAGGCTTTGATACTTTCACAGTATTAATATAGAACCTAGACCTGATCTCTAATCAAAATACACATGGACAGAGACCTTTAGACTGTATGGAGCTTTAATCCATGCCCCAGTTAACAACCCCTCCAGATTCACATTTGTCTAATGAATAAATGCAAATCTTAGCTTGTTTACTGGCTCGTGGTAGTCATTTGGATGATCTTGTAGTGTGTGAAGGTTCAGGACTTTCAGATTATTTCATATGTCAGTATGTAACCTGACGTTATAATAGTCAGAGGATAACTTATTATTATTATTGAGTTCTTTTTTTTTGTTTGTTTTGCAGACACATGCAAATGAGGCCATATAAATGTGAGTGGCCTACCCATAGAAAATCTACTGTATTAGAGATTATACTAATTCTTGTAATGCAGTTGATCATTGATGGGGTATTTTATGAGTGCAAATGATCATGGACTTCCCACATTAAATTTTTCAGTATGGGATTCTTGCTTTTTGTTTTGCCTTCATGACTCAACCTGATAAAGCTCAGAATACCCATCAGGCAGTGTGTGATGCCTGTTGTGTCCCTAGTATTAATAAAGAGAAAACTGCGAACAGACTCTGCTGTCCAAGCAGAGCAAAATAGATCGCTGCTCGGAGGTTTCTGTGTCCCATAACCACCGGCACTGGCCTCAGCCGTCGTCAGAAGCCGGCCAATCAAGCGTGGCGCACGGTGGCCACGCCGACACAGATGTTGACCAAGCTCATTAAGTAAATGGGCCTAAAATTGATTTCAGTCAATACCCTATTCTCAGTGAGGATGTGCATCTACCGATCGAAAGCAGGCTCCAGGGGACCGGGCTAACAGCTTGAATAAATGCAGCATGTGGGCTTTCAGATAATGCCAGTCTTTGCAAATGCTTACGGGGATTAGTTTGACTTGAGTTTAGCTATTTAGGGAGCTAATGTCGATTCCCAGCAGAGGGTTACCTTTGAGATGAAAACAATTGACTGTGGCTACAGCCTATTACACCTACCAGGTTACTCTGTATGTCTGCTGGTAGCTCTGTCCATATACATTACTGTGTTTACTCTATTTCTTTCCAATCGGCATCATCTGTGTATCACCAAACTTGGCACTGGAGGCTCCGGTGAGATTCACCCCTAAGCAAATGGAGACATTTAAAACCCTCCATAGGAGCAAATATGACAATAAGAGCCTCCATCTTGCCATCCCAGGACACCCAGCTGGCCATCAGATTTAATGCCCTGGTCAAACAAGACTGACAGGGCAAACAGCTGGACTGGCTCCTCAGAGGAATCCTGCCTTCCACCAACAGTTACTCCAGCTCTGTGGTCATAGGTGACTCCATAGTCCTGGTGCAGGGATTGTGTAAGACAGAGTTTAGTTTCCCAGGGTCTGCAGTGCACCCACAAGTTCAGAAATCCGGGAGTTATCCTTGATTCAGATCTGAACTTTTCTAAACATTTTAGAAAAGTCACCAAATCAGCTATCTTTCACATCAGGAATATTGACAAGATTAGATCATTTCTTGTATTCAGTGATGCACAAATGTTCATTCATGCATTTGTCTCTATCCATCTAGCTTACTGTAACTCATTATTTGCCAAACGGCCCCAGAAATCTATCGACTGCAACCAACTTGTCCAAAAAACTGCAGCCAGGGTTCTTACAAAAACTACAGAATATGAGCCCATCCCCTAATCTGGCCTCATTGCACTGGTTACCCGTGGTGTTCAGAACTGACTTTAAAATTCTACTGCTTCTTTTTAAATCACTAAGCTGCCTCGCCCCATCTTATGGACCTTCCCACCTCTTTCACCCCTGTTTTGCTCTCAGCCCCCAGGGTAAGGCTTGAGACAGAAGGTAGTAGGGCATTTGCTGCGAGGATTCCTCAACTGTGAAACAACCTTCCTTTAGGAATCAAGACAAACTACCTCAGTCTCCTCTTTTAAAACTCTTCTAAAAGCTAACTTTTATAAAATGGCTTTTCCTGAGCATTTTCCTTTTGGTTTTATGCTAGTCATTTATGTGTTCCTAAGATTCTATCTTATCTTTGTTTCCATCCCTTGGTTGCTTTGAAACTATAGTTTGTTGTTTGTGTTTGGTAAGCACTTGGTAAACTTATTAAGTTGGTAAGTTTATTATTAGTTATTGTACCTAAACATGTGTTTATAATCAATCATACAATTCTTTAAATAGAATGACCAAGGATAAAGGTCAGACACAAACTGTTAAAAACCTGTTTGGTGGATGTGAGAATGTAGGTAGCATACATTATGCTATTTTTATTATATTTCTTAGAGATAGTAAATAATTTTTCATCTGTCCTGCTCTGCTCCTTTTGCTCTCTAGAGTCCAGCGGAACTCTTTCAAACACCAAGGCATGGTTAATTAAGTCACATTATCAGCTGGCCTAATTGGCCATGATACTATCAGGCCCAAGGGATAGTCTACCCTCTGGTAAAATTCTCAAGTTTGTTCTTTTTCTCAGAGGAACAAGCGAGTAAGAAGTAAGTCATTACACAAGGCAACAGTTTCCATCTAGAATGTTTTTTCATCCACTTCAGTTCTGGCTGGGCAGCATACATTTAATCCACATGTTCGCAATTTGATCTATGCTCAGGAATGCTACCACTGAAGGCTGAATCAGTTCCCTCTGAATATATTGCCAAATGTTCAAATTACCACAGTGGAACTAAGGGTTAGGATAAACATTGTAATGTAACTGTATGTTTATTTGGGATTGCCACATTTAGAATGTTTTTTTCTTCTGAGAAACATGGTTATTTGGCCAATTCTGTACAATACAATATAATATGTTGTGAATACTCACTACATGTAGGGTGTGGGACCTTTGACTAGACATAGATTGTGCAAAAGCTATACTGTTGGTGCTGGAGGAAAGGCCACAGGATTACCAAATCAAAAGGGTTCCTACTCTGCAAACCATGAATATGTGCAGTAAATGCCACAGGAAGTGACCATTAGTAATTCTGTGGGCAAAACTGAAAATGTGGCACATGTCAGCACCAGCAAAGCTCATGCACTCACCAAAATTGACATAGATCTTGTCAGGAGAAAGACTGTTCTCTACAAATTTAATTTTAAACTACCAATAAGATTTTGATATTTCTTGTGTATAAAAGTAGAAGATTTTTACCTGATATTGCAGGTGCAGGAAATGTCAGGGGTTCATGAACAGAGCTATGGATTAATGCTGTAGAGACAATCAATATCTACGACTAATTTCATGGAAACGTGACATGAGATATCTTGTCATGGTCATGGGCAAGGCCCTGGACAGACAGGTAAACAGATTGACTGATAATGCCGTCATCAAACCTTGAGACAAGCTGAGGCAAAACAGATCAGTCCATGTGTTGGCCCTAAGTCATCACCATTGAATCATTAGCATGTTTCCATGTAATTGTCAAGTGAATTTGGTGCAAACTCTTGAAATGTCACAAAAAAAGAAAATGAGAATTAGGCACATTTCCATCATCTGGTGTGGAGCAAATAAACAAGGCTGTGTAGTGTCATCAGAAGGCGGAGGTATAGGCTACATTACACATGGCTGTATTAAACAGAAGAAGAACTAGAGGTTGTGAATTGGAAATAAAAGAAGTTGTTTGCCAAGTACCAAAAAATCTAAGAAGAACAAGAAACAAAACCAGTCGCCTTGGCCATCTGATGGAGGAAAATGGAAACAAGGCTTCAGGATTTTTTCTCAGTTGGGTAAATTGTAATTACTCTTTCATGTGAGCTAATATTGCCCATGTTTCATGCTGTCTGGAGCCATCAAGTGAGTTAAATGAAAAATAAAAAAAATTTTTAAAAAAGTTTTTTTTTTTTTTTAATTTTGCCATTTCTATCATCCTTTTCTAAAGCGATGCTTAAAAATACATTGATGGAAACAAGACTATGGAGTCCATTTGCTCCCCCTCCCATCCTCACCAAGAGGTCGTCTCTGCAGATCTTCAGAGAGGTCTGCTGCTCTCGCTCTGGGATGTTCCCGACGCGTCTGTCCTCTGTGGTTTCCTCCCTTTACGCGAGTTGAATCTGCTGCATTGTCATATTCAGGCAGCTGTTATGGGTGGGCAGTGTGTCACAATAAACAACTTCCCCCCCCTTCCTTCTCTATACATTACATGGTTCCCAGGGGACATTTGCACAGGGCTCTGGCAGTAAACACGCTTCATTACAGTCTTTTATTTTCAGGCGGCAAAGACGCATCCAAATCAATTCCTGCTTGCCCTTTGATCTGGCGTGCCAGAGCTTGTACGCCGCTGTACATTTTACAGAGGCAATAGCGTAAGGCCCTTGAGAAATGAAGCTGACTGTGTTACAAAGATGACAGCACAATGCGCCTGTTATTATCAGTGGAGTCTCAGTTTGTGTTCTTGTTGTAACACAAAAATGCCCTTGCACTACTTTTTGTGTTATCTTCCCTAAGAGGATACAAGCAGTGTCTTTTATTTATTATTTCTTTAGCTGCCAGTTTAGGTATACTGGTGAGAAAATTGAGGGGGGAAAGACCAGGAGGATGAGAGGAAATAGTAGAATGTATAAACAAATCATTTTGACTGCGCAGAAAATAGAAAAATGTGAACACTTTACACCACACTCACACTTATACCATATGAAAAAAAAAATCAATTTCAGCTTTTCTCATGTGTTGTAAATGTACTACTCAGATTCAAGAATGTTAAACTGGGTTACCTGCCAAAAGGAGGTTAGGAGTCCCTGAAGTAAATGTACAGGAAGACATGAAAGTATGAAAAAAAAGGATAGAAAGGGAGTTAGAGCAAGAACTGGTGCAGATGAAAGTACCTTCATAATGAAACAATGGCTCTAGTTGTAGCAGTGGTGTGGGGTGAAGCCGAAGTACAAAGCAAATCAAATTATCTTTGTAAACTATACTGACATGAATGCTTCCTTTTGGCTACATTTGATCTGCTACTCACTGAGCTCTATACTTCATGAACTCTCACAATATTTTGTGATATCACTGATTTTGTCGTCTTATTTGTTGGGCTCAGTCGCACAAAATCTTTTCAGAATGGGATTTAATATTTGATGTGCAGCTCAGCAAAGTGTCAATATAGTGCTGTAAAAAAAGCAGCATCTGGGGCGTCGTGTGGCGTAGTGGTCTAAGCAGGTGCCACATGTGTAGAGGCTACAATCCTCACTGCAGTCGGTTCAAGTCCCGCATCGGACGGCCCTTACTGCATGTCATTCCCCCTCTCTCTGCCTCCCCATTTCCTGTCTCTCTCTACTGCACTATCAATAAAGGCATAAAAAGCCCAAAAAATATATTTAAAAAAAAAAAAAAAGCAGCTCCTATGGAAACACACCCTGTTAGTGTGTGAGAGGTTACTTTGACTTGCAGAAAATGAAGTCACTGGAAAGCTACAGCAACAGCAGGCTTTGTTTTAAAAAGAATTTAACAAATTAGCCTGGCTGTTAGAAAAGTTTAGATCAATACATGTCACTGATAAATAAACACCAAGCAGGTTTCACTTTCACTTTCTTTACATCTATTTTGCTCCTGAAAAAAAAAGCAAGGACAGCAGACCATCTCGAAATCACACCATGACGCCTGTCAACATGTCGACGTTCTAACGCATGAGTACTCAGTGCTGGACCACACCATCTTCAAACTCAGCCTTTATTTTGATCTCCACTACAGACAAGGTTTCATGACTGTATCTTGCACAATTGTGATGCAATCACTGTGCTATCAGACAGACAGACAGACAGACAGACAGACAGACAGACAGACAGACAGACAGACATATAAAGACCTGCCAAAACCACCTCTGTGGTAGTTCCTACTACGGTAGGTGTCTCCAGGACCACATTTTGCCATTGAGACACACAAACACACACACACACACACACACACACTCAGACTCACTGCTGGTAAAACTGTAGTTAAACTTGTAGCATTGCTATGAGGGCTGAACGTTATGCGAAAAAAAAGAAAAAAAAAGAAAAATCACATTGCAATTATTTCAGCTGATACTGTGATTGTGATATGACTCACAATTTCAGTTGGAATGATAAGTTTTGCATTTAATTTTCACTGAAAAATCTGATGATGCGATTTTTGTTGGGTCTGTACCAAACAAGCACCGCAACACTTCATTTATGGTCTGTTGTGACACATTTTACCTTTATCAAAAAAAATTGCAGCTCCTGCGATTTGGATATTGCACTCGGTCATATTGTGATTTCAATAATATTTCAATTAATTGTTCAGCCCTTATTGCTTCTTGTGATGTTGCTTCTCTCCATCATTGAAAACTAGTTCTTATTGTGCTGGGACTTTTAGACCCTAAACTCTCTAAGCTCTCATGTGTTTGAAATAATCTACACTAATACACTGCAAAACCATAGCAGTTATCCTTCCTCTGAGTGTGTGTAAGAAACATGAGATTTGATCTTTAAGTAAAGCTGAAAACAATTCAATTTGCAGTAAAATCAATATGAAATAATCTCCTCTCAATGCTACATATTTTTATTCCCTAAGATGAAACATGCAGTGCGGTGCACCACACAGGATTGCACTTATTTAGCTTTATTTCTAACAAATCAGATTTCTACATTTACCAAAACCTGAGGAGACACTTGTCTGTCTTGTGTCTTAAAATGTGGTGAAAGAGACAAAAGGAAAAACGAGAACTGGGTCCAAAGGTGAAAAAGATGCCCAGAAGGTTTTTCCTGTCTTTGGTGATGTTACTCACCATGTCTTGGGCTCTCTGACAACACCTGAGCATCAGGCCAGAGCATCAGCAGCCTCAGGGGTGGACAAGCCGCCCGCCATTGGTGCCGAGACCTCAAATGCCACATCCATAATCTGCCTGCCAATTATCATCAGATTCACCTCTGATGCCACTGCAGCTCTCTCTCCGCTTTAATTCTTGTGTAACATACACAACCACACATACAAACACACACACACACACACACACAAACACACACACACACACACACACACACACACACACACAGACAGAGCCTGACAGCTCTCTCTGCCAGCGTGACGTTGACGAGACAAGCTTGGGCTGTCACTGTTGGTAGGAATTATAGACCTCAAATGTTCTTGTCACTCCCTGGGCCTTTCCAGGTGAAGGCAGCTGGAACAAAGGTTAACCCCTCACAAGCCAGCTCCCCTCTTTGTTCCACACTGTTGGATTATTTTGAATTTGATTTTTTTTTTCTATCCCCCTCTGGAGATTTGTGTGAAATTTTAACTAAAAAAAAAACATAAATCTAAGAAAAATGATTTACTGTAAGACTCTTTTTTTATAGTTAACATGGTTGCAGCTCTAAAATGCTAATGAGACAGTCTTACAACATGGTGTGACAGCATGCGTTTATGTGGCACTGTGCGTAGGTGTTTCACCTGAAAATTCAGCACATTCATTTTGCAGCACTTTGTGATAGAAAAATTGCACAGTATGTGTGTAAAGTGTGTGGGACACGCTGAAGACCCTGAAATCTGACTCAGTAATCTGACTTCTTCAGTGTCATGGAAGCAGAGAACCTGGTCTCAGTAATCAGGTTAGTGGATTAGAGGAGAAAACCAGTCTCTGAGACATGTATACACATAATCTGGTTTTAAAATTCCTTTTTTACATCTGAATGACCAAGACTTCAAGCTGTCTCCTCAAAGTTTATACACTGCTAAATGCTTTTGACAAATATATTTTAGAGAGAAGGTTGTTTCTGATTGCATCATGTTTACTGGCAGCATTTTTTTCAGTCCAGTAACTGTTGAACCAGCGGTTCCCAAGTTGGGGTTGGAACATAAACTAAAGGTCAGAGGTTAGACATGAGTAACACAAATATTGTCTTTGCAAAGTTCTGCTTATTGTTTCAGACTTTCCTTTTTTTGTGAAATCTTGGATAATTTTATTTCAGAACATTATTCAGATAAGGCGGCACAGTGATCCAGTGGTTAACGCTGTCGCCTCACAACAACACGGTTGTGGCTTCGGGGGCCTCTGGCTTCCTCCAACAATCCAAGGACATGCAGGCTAATTGGCAACTCAAGCAGATGACATCTGTAACGAAAGATGAGGGGTTGCAAGTAGACGGAAAATCATTAATCATGCTTTCAGTTTATCTTTATTTATTTCACACATATTTCGTGGTTTCCGTGGTAATGTGTGTGGATGCAGCAGCCTTTTGGGGTCTTCAGTCTGGGGATTTCAGTCCTTTTGTTGGTTTGTGTGTCTTTAATTAAAAAAAAAAAGTGGGTTTTATGATTTTGAAATGCCAGCCATAGTAATTTGTGACTGTGCAGATGTTTATGAAAAAACAAATCTGATTAGCATTTCATTTCTTTCAAATGCATTTGCTGTTACAAATTAGTATTAGCCTATTTAAATGTAACGTCATGGAGAAGAGATTGCAGAAAAGGAAATAATCTCTGTGACAGCAGTTCTCTCAGTAACCTGGTTTAGGTTCAGTGCTGTGGTATCGGTTTTTCTCAGAGAGGAGGTGTGTGTGTGTGTGTGTGTGTGTGTGTCTGCGTGTCTGTGTTTTTTAGTACTGTTTGAGAAATACCCAGAAGAACAATAATTAAAGTAGGGACTGCTACCATGGTAGAACACTGAGGCTGCAATATGTGGGCTTGCTTGTTTTTTTTTATGTGTGTGTGTGTGTGTGTGTGTGTGTGTGTGTGGCTGGCTGAGGCTGACCCCAGTCTGTGCGCTCCTGACAGCAGCATAATGAAGGTGTCTGCTGTTCAGTTAGCTGAGTCGGACTCTTTCCATGGGATCTGCAGCCAGGGTCGTCCAGTCACAGCGAGCAGTCCATTTAGCAGTGCTCTGACTCCAGAGGGGAGGGGTCACGGGCCACAGAGTGGAACATGTACCTTGTGTTCAGGGTCAGAGAGGCCATGTTAAAGGTTTAACGGCAGGAGATATGCCACAGACAAACTGTTAAAAATCACTGCTGAAGTACAGAAAACTTGCCCTGTGTGATGTGTCAGTTCCACGGTTTGGTTAGAATTAGGCACAAAACAGAGGAAAACAAGGCCAAGGTTGTCTGTGCAAGCAGCTTAATACACCCATATCCACCCGATATTGTTTGGAGACCTATTGTGACCGCAGTCATTATGTTGGCAGGTTGAGGAGGTTGAGGTGGGTGGATGGATCAACACCGGAGACCACTGTTCATTTCCCATTTCATTTATCCCTGACCCAACAGCGTGTTACTATCATATTGCTATGCACACGCACACCTACGGCTCACACTGTATTACTCCGCAGATCAGCTGTTTGACTCCGACGGAGCTAAGTGTGCTTGTGCGTAGGAAAGATGTAGTTCAACAGGTGGGAAAATGTAGTTCCAAAGTAAAGGGCTGTTTGATGGGGGTCAGCCCTATGTTCCCACAGTCCTATGTTCCCACAGCCCTATGTTCCCACAGCCCTGTGTTCCCCTATGTTCCCACAGCCCTATGTTCCCACATTTCTAAGAATGTTTTGAAAATTAGGCCCTATTTTCCCACTTATACTTGTTCCCATAGGCCCATGTCCACACTAACCCAGGTAATATTTATCCGGTTAGCCCTTCCGTCCACATTAGAACGGTGAATTCCGAAACTGAAAACGATGCTTTACAAAAACGAACACTGAGGTGGATAAATGTGAAGACGCCGTGGAACGTGGATGCAAAGCGTTCTGAAAGGGTATAAAAGGGGACTATAGGGCTGTGGGAACATAGACACGCTCCCGTTTGATGGTATATATCATATATATTCAAAATCAAACAAACAGTTAAAATGATGTTAGCTTTTTTTTGGGTGGGCGGTTTTTTTAAGTTGCTGCTCATCACTCAGCTTCTGTACAGGTGCTCCTGCTGCCGGGAGTACTACTGCAGGGGTTATGGTCACTGACCATCTATATCCTAACACAACCCTAACTGTCACTTTAAAGTTCCTCTCCAGACATGGTTTAAACAAAAAAATACTTTGCTATGCTTCATATTTTGTTTAACATGGTTTTCACACAAAAAAAAAAAACTGGGTCTGAAGCTCATCTACTCTCGGGCTACGTCCACACTACTACGTTTTCATTTTAAAACAGCATTTTCAAGCAAAAACAATTTCTGTCCAGACGAGCATTTTGGCTCCTCATCAGAAACAATCTCTGTCCAGACTATCACACCTGAAAACACATACAGACATGAGCAATCATGAGCATGTGTGAGCCAGTGTAAACAGGAAGCAGATTGTCTTCTCTGCAGGTGATTAGTTGCAAAACTACTGTGAAGGGCACTTTAGGTGTTATTCATTTAAAACCTGTCTGGCACATTCTTGTGATGTCACTACATCTGCTTATGTCAAGTATGAAACTGGTGAGTGATGATAAAAGTTGGTCGATGGCCAAGACTCAGGATGTTTAAAAAAAATCATTCTACAAATCATATATTCATATTAATGGTCTGTGAGATGTAGAAAATATCTGGGAACTATGTGTGCCTGTATAATGTGAGCTTTCACATGTTAAATTTACAAAAGGGCATTTTTTATGTGGTTGAGAAAGAAATGTTATACTTTTAAAGATATACTCCTTATTTTTTTTCACTTTCTGTCTTTTATTTATTTATTTCATGAGTTTTACTTGGTGGTGGTGGTGGGGGACTTCACACATCTTTTTGACTACTACAGAATGTAGACTAAATTTTAATTAAACTGGACTAGTTACAGGTTATTCTGTTTGTCATCCAGTGGTGAAAGAACAACATGCAGCCTCATTAACTGAGGGGGGGGGGGGGGCACTTTAAGGCATTGCTGCAACCAGATGAAAGAGGGGCGTATGAGTGGAGACACTCCTACTTAGCCCCCTGCTGAGCTCTGATACCCCCTGCTACCTCCACCTACCTCCAATTTACTAAAACACAGCCCTTTAAAGGCTTAATTTGAACTTGTGACCTGCAGGCTGTATTTATATTTATATTTTACTTTCTTCTGACCTTTACTCAAACTATTCTGAGATGAACATCTCTTTTTTTCCAGGCCGTGATGACAGCATTTGAAAGGCCACACATTAAACAGTAAAAACAACACGCAGATTAATAATTTAAAACGATAAAAGCTGTACAAATGCATAAAGGAGCATAAGGGAGCCGGAGCCCTAATGAGCTGAGGCTATAAACATCAGGCACTCTGTGCTAATAGCTTTGCAATGTGAGATGTGAGCCGAGTGCGCGGCTCTGTGTGCATCACTGAAACAACGACAGGCACGCTTTAAAGCACTCTGCTGGAGGAGTGCAAGCATTAAATGCAAACAGCAGGGAAATAATTTCAGCAATGTAAACCCACTGAATGGTGTTAAAATGTGCTAAACACACACACACACACACACACAGTTTGAATGCTCCAAGGTCAGAGAGTGAGACTCATTTTCTGTTGGCTGTATATCAGGGTAAAAGATGCATCGTGTGCAATCAGACCTAAGAATATCAAAGACCAGCAGCAGCAGAGTTCCAACGTGATGTCTGCTGAAGAGGCTGAGAACAGGACGGATGGAACTGATCCTCATGGGGACATCACATCAGCAGCACCTAATGTGAAGTAACGAAACACTGAAACGTAAGCACAAAAATGCTGTAGTTGCATTGAGCAATAGAATAGCATATAAATATAACTGCCTTTAAATAGAGTGTAAACAACAGCAGAATGTGAGGAGCATCATTGTGTTTAGGGCTTGGTTGAAAAAAATCGATCCTCATTTGACTAATCTGATATCATTTCATAAATGTAAATATAGGTCTTTTACAGTCTCCTGTGGACGTGTGAAGCTGTGATCGCCTCACTCTAGCAACAAGATCTAGTCACGTGATGTGAGAGACAAAGAGATGAAGATCCCAAAGGCAGAATTTAAACTATTAAACTATTTTTAACCATGAAGACAGCGAAGAGCTGGACTAAAACAAAGATATATGCAAGATGTGCAAGAAGAAGCCACGTGTAGCAGTTCATACACACTGTAGCTGGTGCACTGGGGTACGTTACTGATCTACCTATTTTTATTTGCGATGCGTGTCTAAATTGTTGGTCTCGGTAAATAGAAAGTGCATTAATGTAGTAATATGAACATTATTATTTAGGTTTGGTTAAAATTTACAGCATTAGATCTCTAAGAATCTTTTTTATCTCCAAACAAAACTGGCATCTTAACTGAAATATCTCTAACTAAATCTATATCAAATGGAACCAGGACTTTGGGAATCCCCAGCCCTAGTTGTGACGTACGTGCCTGTATGTGTCCGTGTAGGTTGTGATACAGATTAAATATACATCTTGTAGACACGGCATCACAATCGAGTCAATCAAGTTATGCTGGGCGCAGGAAATACACCCTGAGCAGCTTCTCTGTCAGAAACGCAACAGAAGTAGAACGACTGTTATGTCTGTTTACAGCACAGACACAACACACTGTGGGCTGAGTGGATTCATCTCCTCTCATTCAACACAGTGATACTGAACTCACCTGTTGTCGACTTCTGCATTACATTAAATGCACACACGCACAGGTTTTTGTCAAGGTAGAATTTTCCAGTAACAATGAACACTAATACTGTAAATAGAAAAGACAATTACTGAATATAAATACATTCACTAATAAATACTATCAAAAAGGAATATTTTGATAGTTGGGATATGTTTGGATAGTTACAATCCGGAGGAGTTTACTTCAAACAAATAGGGGGCAGCATATGACCAGAAAGTTGGGGTGTCCACCATCATCAGAAACAAAGAAATGCACTCTTTGGCCCCTCCTCTCCCCTCCCTTCCGGGACAAATCCTGGAGGGCAGCTGTATCAGTGGACTGTCAAAAAATCCATAAAGTAATTATAATTACATGTATGTGTATTTCAGTCAATTTTTCTTTTGTGTGTTTTTACTGCTGTTGTTTTCTGACGGCTGCCAAACAACACGCCATTGTATTTTATACAATGATTATTGTGTCTCATGTCAAAACCTTAGGCAGAGGCAGGGCAAGCAAGACAAGCAGTCTTTGACCAGTTGAAGGTAAACCTAGACAAGGCTTGTGAGGTGGAGCAGGTTGTCCACTAATCGGAGAGTCGGTGGCTCGATCCCCAGCTCCTCCACTCCACATGTTGAAGTGTTGCAAGATACTGAACCCAAGTTTGTGAGTTTGTTTGTGTGTAATGTTTAAAGCACTTTCAGTGGTCGACAAGACTCAAAAACAGCTACATAAGATCAGTCCATTGACATCAATTAGAATGATACAGAACCTAAGTGTTATCTCTCCTTCCATCTGATCTCAGAATAGTGTCGTATCATGTAAAATATCAAATGTTGCTTGTTTCCGTTCATTCTGTCATTTATTGCCCTCTTGTGGCCACAGCGGGGTATTGTCATTTTTGTGCCTTTGACTGTGACCATTTTGCATTTGCAGAGGATCCTGGGATCTTTGACACGTGACCAACTATAGCTAGCTAAAGACAAGTGTGCTTGTCAAGCTGCCCTTGACTCAACGCCCACCAGTCTGAGATCAGTCATGATACTGCACGCATTATTATACACGTGCACATTCTTGGACTGTGGAGCAGCTTTTAATAACTTCTTTTGCAAGGAAAACTTTTCCAGACATTTATTCAATTTACGTATTTACAGTTAATAATGTAACATAATGTCCAAGACTTTTAATTCTATTTTGCTTTTTAGTTTTCATATTGATATCTTTTCCTTTGGTGTAGGGTTCTCTGTGGAAGATGGGCATTAAGTTTGATCGGTTTGAGGGAAGACATTGAAGCAGGAAAATTCAGGATTCTGCATCACCGGTGTATTACTGTCAGTTAATGGTAAATATTTTGAAGATTACCAAAGAAGTGATTTTTAGATATTTTCCTCTATATGTTCACTGTCCATTCGACACTTCTTCAGCCAGGAAGGAGTGCAGAAAGGTGAAGATTTCCAGACAGAGTACAGAAGGATGCAGAAGAGAGTGAGGGGGTTGGGAAGCAGGTTTTGGGTGGTTTAGTGAGGTCAGAAGGTAGACTTGCTGAGTGTTGGCCTTGAAAGTGGCCATCATGTCAGCCTGCTTGTCATGTTATAGATGTAGCATCCATGTTCTGCCTCATCTCTCCCCATCTGGCCTCGACCAGCACCTCCTGCCCTGAGCCTGAAACCTTGCCAGACATGCCTGCTGCTCAAACACTCTTCACTCTGCTTGTGTATTTTATATTTTCTCACTTTATCTCTGCTCTCCCTGCTCTTTCTCTTTCCTTCAAACTCTCTTTTCAGTCCATTTATCTCATTATGGTCTGGCTATCTCCAGTGGCGTTGAAAATGAAGTGTTAATCTCTCTTCTCATCAATCTCTCCAGCCCAGAAGTGCCCGAGTCTCTCCCTGCATAGCAAAATGATGACTGGCACTTTTACTTGTTTGTAGAAATAAGTGTGGGGGCTAAATTGAATTTTAATGGATCGCGCATCCCCCCAGTGAAAGGTGCAATCCATTACTGAATGATTGTAATGTTATTTGTTGCCAGTGTTGATTTATGGTACCTATAGTGCAGAGGGCCAAAGGTGGGCACGTTCGGGAAGGAAGCTGTGTGGTGTGTTGATGGTGTTTTAAGTACGGCACAGTGGAGAGAAGAAAGGAAGTTCAAGAGCGTATTAGCTGTTTATTCATTTGGAAGGAACAGGAAGTGGTCGTTTGAGTCTGAGGGGTACAGACCTGGGTCAAATGTAGTTACACTGAGGAAACAATGAAAACCGTTGTTCTCATTACATCGTCCTGGGCTTTGTTTGGCACCAGTGACAGGATGAGTTTGACTGGGTGCCCTGGCTGACTTTACGGTGGCCCTTGTGTTGAGAGCAGCTAACCCTGCTATCCTGAGAGTTCTCCTCAGATGGAGGCTGACACTCAGGTTAGCTAATCTGGCACCGGCAGCTGGTGCGCCAGGGGAGCAACAAATCAATTAGAAATCTCTGCTAGCACACAAACTTTGTTATTGGAGTCTCCGGTGTGTTAACCAGCTGGTGGATCCTATTGACTTTGCATCTCAACCCAGCTCAGGTTAGCCATCGTGTAAGTCATTTCCTCTCCAAAGATCCGCCATCTGCCCATGATAAAATATTCAGTCTGCTGAGGGGAAGTGTCTTGGGATGGAGTTAGCCAGATTGTGGAGTCAGTAACATGTATCATGAGAGCATTTTCATGAGATCATACATGCACACACACCTCTCCAGAGAGAAAGAGGAAGTTTAGTATCCATAGCACATGCGCTTCAACTCTTTCAATTTATGCTTTGTGATTGAGGGTCTTGCCAGAACAACCTGCCTCAAGAACTGGAGCTGTTATTCTCTCTTCAGACATTTATGCACTTGTTGTTGGTTTTTCCCAAATTGAATTCAGATTTTTTTAGATTTGGTTCTGAGTCCTGTATATCACATTTTATCAGGTATTAAAACCTTTATTCTTTATAGCTTCCTCTTCATTTTTCTAAACAATGTGTAAGATCACATTTGGCAAAAAATGTGCAAAACTTCAATAAATCAATAAAGCAATAGAAATAACATATATGAGCAAACGTCCCTCAACCCATGGAGGAGCATTTTATTTAAGGTCCCATATTTTCTTCTTCTTCTCTGTTTTATTTAAAGTGTTGACCCATAAGAAGATATATTTGTGGTTATACAAACCAAAAACCATCTCAGTGTAGTTATTCATCTCTTCTCTCAGGTTTCTCTCTGGAGCTCTAGTGACAACAGGTTGGTGAGCCAATGGGGTGTGGCTGAGAGCTGTGACTGCTTTGTTGTGACATCACAAAGTTATAGAAATCCTGACTGCTCATTTTAAGGCTCAGTATTTGAATATAGTCTGTGTGCATTTCTCTGTGGACTGAGCACTTTGATACTTTCACAGTATTAATATAAAACCTAGACCTGCTTTATAATCAAACAACACATGGACATCTACCTTTAGACTGTATGGAGCTTTCATGAAGAGGACTATAGTCAGCATTTCTTTATCTACAGTATTACTGGTTTAAGGTTTGGGAAAGAAATCATGGTTATGGTTTATGAAAAAGAGCAAGAACTAATCTTTATCACTAACAAGCTGGACCTGCACACCTTTACTCAGTACACCTTCATCAGTACTGAATCCTGGCTCTGGATGTTTACTGCATTCTGCAGATTTGTCCACTATTAGTAATTCATCTGAATAGGGCTGGATTCTGTACATTGTCTGAGCCCAACATTCCTTGACTTGATTTCAATCAAAATGAATAAAGGCTGTAAAGTTGCCATGTTTTATCATGACAGCATTATAAGAATATTGAGACAGGGAGTGAATCACTTTCTTGGTGCAAAACTCTGCAATAACATCTGTGTAATCCAGCTGTGATGCAAACATCCTTATGATATGATGAAGCAAGGATTATCACCCAGCAGTGATGGATCCCACCAAGTGATAAAACACACTGGTTCTACTTCACAGCACCACTCCCAACAGCTAATTTTCACATTTCCCTGAGGCACCTTAATTAATCTACACACAATGTATTCAAACTTTCCGTACAAGTTTTCCACTTGTAACCATTTGGCTGTGACAGGAGACGAGGGACGCCTTCCCTCAACGCTCATCATTAGCCAATCCAAACCTCCCGTGAACTGTTTGCAAGTGGCTCCGGAGTGCCTCACACCACAGTTGGCCATGCTGAATAGCATCTCCATCTGGACAAATTGTCAATTTCCAAATGGCAATATGTCAGGCAGTGTATCAGCCGCCTGTGCAGGACTGTCACCAAATGTTCACCAAATGATTTCTTTCTGAAGTTTTACTGCAAGCTAATAATTTCCCTGTGAACATATAGGTTCTTAAATATTTAAACATTTTCTAATACAGCAGCAGGAATGTTTTCAGCTGTGTGCTTGAAAATTTGGTGATTATGTGCCACTAATCTCTAAGGTAATATATCATTTTCTATTTTATTTTTGACTTGATATTAAGCATATCATTTTCAGCCACAATAAGAATCAGACAAAGCTATAAAACCTCTTATATCTCTGTCTTTCTCAGCTCTTGGAGGCTCAGGCAGTGCTCTTCTTCTTTCTAACCAGGGACTCTTTTAAGTGTTTTTGTTCTTGCACAAGAGGTCGACTGTTACATTACCAGCAAATCTCAGGCAGCTCACACATGTGGCCCACTGTGTGTCTGTGTGTGTGTGTGCAGTACGGCAAGTGTGTTTGTGAGGGTGTGCGTTTTGGACGGAGGTACATCAGGCGCTGTAGGCGATAGCTGTGTTTTCCCCACAGACTGTTCGCGAGGAACTAAAAATCAATGCAGGGAGCTTACGGGCCATTTGAGGGGCCTGACTCCCTGCTCTCATTCATCACCTAACAATCTGCCACCTTACTCAAGAACAAATCCTCACTGGGACCTATCAGCGCAGCCACGGCGTTGTGGGTGACTGTGTGTGGGGGGAGAAATGTGGGTTTTATTGGTCGATCTCAGTGCTCCATAACTCCCAGCTCCTCTTAGTGTGTCAGTGTGTGTGGGTAAGTGAAATCTGTCATACGCCGTACTTCCCTCTCACACAGACACACTCACGCTATCACTCAACATGGTGCATGGTAACGTTTAACTGGTTATTTGCAGTGAAAAAATGTTGTAGTTCCTTGCTGTCGTGTTGTTTATGAAGCCTTCAGGTTTAAATCTTTCGTATAATGATTAACCTCACAAGGTGTTTAGATTTCTAAGTAAAGTAGGACTGATCATCTGGTCGATATTTCTGATCTAAGCAACCTCATCTCCTGTCAGTGCTGTCCATATGTGGTGAATACTAATAATCATTGTTGATGTTTTACAATTGCATATTCTTACAATACCTTGAAACAAAGCATCGTAGGAAACTGTTTTAGTATCAAAAACTGCTGCTCCAACACCCTGCTGAGCTGAAAGACCACTGATAAAAGTGAAGTAGTAAAGACAAGACAAAACTCTCTTCTGGGGGAAGTTCACATAATAGAAATTTGTGACCTATGATTTTGACCTATATGTTACGACTGTATATAACTGTGCAACCTGTTGTCACATCAGCTCATGTCCAAGCACATGAAATGTAATGAGTGATTTCATGTACATGGACACAAATTGTCCTTTTTTTTCTTCACGACAGTCAGCACGACGTGGAATTTTCCATAGTTTTTATGATAGAAAAATATCTAATGTTAGTGACTCCAGCTTTATGAAACTGTTTTATGGCACTGTTCTGCACTCTCACAGCTCTTGGTTCAGGTTTGGAAAAGATCCTGGTTTGGTTTAACACATAAAAAGTTCGCAGTGGCACATGTTTAGAAACAGCATATTTATGTATATTAACTAATCTTTCCCAAACCATAACCAAAATGCTTGTATTGCCTAAACCTAACCACAGAGCAAACTCTGGATGTGAGCCTTGATTAGATTAAGATTAGTCAAAAAATCAGTATTTGATGTTGTTACACCACTTTGACTATAAACCAGCACCAACTCTCCTCCGTAAAACTTGCAGATAGTTTTTTTAAGGTATTTTTCAGGTCGGTTGTTCCAGCATCTTGGAGAACCTGCCGCAGTTCTGTGTCAGTGTCTTTCTCTTCATGTGATCCCAGACTGACTCATATTGAGATCAGGACTCTGTGGTAGCCAGACTATCTGCTGCAAGACTCCTGATTCTTCTGGTCTCTGGCGATAGTTCTTTATGACTCTGACTTTGTGTTTGGACTCGATGTCCTGCTGCATAAGGAATCTGGACCAATTAGACGCCTCTGTGATGATATTGTGTGATGGATTAGATGATCTGAAGTTCCTAAACCTTTTCACAGTACTGTATATGATATTAGAGAATGATAATAATCCATCTTCATTCACTGAATGTGAATCACTAATGACAAACCTGACAAAACAACAGAATTTACAGATGAAGCCAATTCATAGGAGACGAAGAGATTCAAAAAGAACTTCCAGCTTTACTTTTGAACCTGTCTGGTGTATTTTTAAAACGGCCCCACACACTGATCTCTAGTTTACATCCAGGGCTTTGGTGTCTGAGCTGAATGGTCTCAAGTGTGTGTTCCTTCCGTGAGTTGGTTTCTCAAGCAGGCCGGCGATTTACAAATAGATTTTACTTTCAGTTAGTTTTTTTTGTTTGGCCTGAACATGTGGTCAGATAAAGCAGGCCTGGTCGGGCCTGCTTGTAACCCATGAAGCCTGACCTCCAGCAGGGTCTTTTCTCTTCAACCCCCTGAACAAAGAAAAGAGCGCCAAAGACTGCTCCACAGACTCCAACTGCATGCTCCATGTTTCACACCTGAAGTGAATTCTGGGGGAGTCCAAAACTCACTCCCTCATTGGCAGAGATGCAGGAAATCTATGTCGTCACTGGATCTATATACGCCTGCTGTGCATACGCACCAGCTGCTTAGTCCGTAACAATCCGGACAATAGGCATACAGCTACTTTAAGTTAACTACTAAGATTGTGAGACTGCAACCTGGTTTGGTTATTGTCCCGGTCTCTGGGTGGTGCCCCGTACTATAAATTAATATTAATAATTTTAATAATAACAATTAATAATTTCTTAGTAAATAATTTATGATTTTTAGACATAGAAATAAATCATACTCAATAACCAAACGTGTCCCTACCAGATCCAACAAAGTATAAGATCAGTTGTGTTTTTAAAATAAATTGATCAAGACGGAGACGAGCAGGGAGTTTTACAGTCTGTGCTCTCATCACTTCTCAGTTGAGTGACGAGACAATCCTCCAAAAACTTGGCATATTTTTTCCAAGGTTGAAAAAAACAACAAGGGATGATGGTAATACTTTAGAAAGCTTGAAAACTTGTCACAGGGGATACGGTAGCTCAGGGTGGAGGCTAGAGATGAAGCACAGTGGTAATAGGCAGGAAGGCTTATGCTTCTCTTATCCCGGGCCTTAGCAGTCACACAGAGTACAAGCAGGGGGTCAGAGGATCTACTTCAGCTGCTGATACGCCGCTGAGCTCAGGCTGGAGTAGGCTGTCTGTGTGTGTGTGTGTGTGTGTGTGAGTGAGAGACCGGGTTGGGCAGTGAGGACTTTGCATGCTTGGTTACTTTGTGGTATCACAATTACAGTAGTACAGATAAAAATGGAAAACAGGGGTAATAAAAGGCTGGGTGATCGTGGAATAGGTGGAGCCCATAAAGACAATGACAGTGGTGCAGCAGCCCAGGAAGACTATTGGGCTGTCGATTAGAAACTGAGTGGAAGATATATTGAAAGGAAAAGGAGAAAAACTAAACCAATTCTCTCTCAATATCACTTCCACAATCAATGGGACCAAGCCTCAGACACACACATACACACACACACACACACACACACACACACACACACACACACACACACACAGCGGGGCTTGTGTAGAGGATGCCCAGGCCTGCTGTGACTTCAGGAAACATAACAATACCACGCCTACACATCGCTGCACAGGGTGAATCTTTATAAAGACACAAAATAAACGATGGACAATAAACACGACTCCATCCAAGCTGACGCCCACATAATCGATTAGTTCATTCTTATTTCAGACCGGCAGAGGCCATTTTGAAAAATAAAAACCAGGTCAAAACCTGGTATATGTCCGGACTGTGTTTGTCAATGTTCGAAACTGAGGACATATTTGAGAAGTGTTGTGGAACTGCTGTAAACAACTGCTTTCAATGGAAAGGAGCTGAAGCTGCTGGAAAAGTAGCTAAATGATGTAGTTCGCTAATTAACACATTCATGAACATCATCAGATTGCATTTACATTCAGCTTAGTGTCAGCTGGTCTCATCCTAGTGTCAGTTGGTTTCAGTCTAGTGTCAGCTGTTCTCAATCTAGTATCAGCTGGTCTCAGTCTAGTGTCAGCTGGTTTCAGTCTAGTGTCAGCTAGTCTCAGTCTAGTGTCAACTGGTTTCATCCTAGTGTCAGTTGGTTTCAGTCTAGTGTCAGCTAGTCTCAGTCTAGTGTCAGCTGGTCTCAGTCTAGTGTCAGCTGGTTTCAGCTTAGTGTCAGCTGGTCTCGGTCTAGTGTCAGTTGGTTTCATCCTAGTGTCAGCTGGTTTCAGTCTAGTGTCAGCTAGTCTCAGTCTAGTGTCAACTGGTTTCATCCTAGTGTCAGCTGGTTTCAGTCTAGTGTCAGCTGGTCTCAATCTAGTGTTAGCTGGTCTCAGTCTAGTGTCAGCTGGTTTCAGTCTAGTGTCAGCTGGTTTCAGTCTAGCCAATGAGGGCTTAAAGATTGTGCCACGGATCAGATTTAACATTTCTTCTTCTTAGTAGTAGTACTGGTAGGAGCTCAGTAATGGTAATATCTAGGCTAGAATATTGTTAAGTTTGTATTTGTCTTTTTCCTCGTCATATTCCAAAAAAGGTTAATCTTGTCTCCACTACACTTATTTATCCTTTTTTTTTCTTCACACCTTAAAGCCCTTGTCTATCAATAAGGAAAAAAAAGCTCTTTTTCCTATTCAACACTCTAACTCTAAACAGGGTTTGAGAGTGCAGTGTTCAGAAAAGTGACAAAGTTAAGTTTACACCACTAAACGTGTGTTATTGTGAGTGAAGTGATGAGACAGAGATGAAAAAAACATTTTGCTTTGTTTTAGTGAAGATTAACTGACAGTTTAATTGTGACTTTCACCATTTCTTGTCAGTATAATTTGCTAAATAGTTAGCTATCTTCATGTGTTATAAATAATAATGCAGTGTACAATTAGTATCTCTATGTATTGGATGACAGCTTGTATTCTTTGTCTTCTTCTTCTCTGTTTAGTGGAGGTTCAGTAACAGTGATATCTTTGTTCTGAACTTAGGTTGTGTCCTGTGATTTCTATACTGCTCAAAAAGCTCTTTATCCAGTCAACTATATAATTATTATAAGAAACCACAATTAAAACAAAAATAGATTTCTATTATTTTAATTTGTCACTCACTGAATATGGATTTTGGATTTAATAATTCATATGTACAAACTGATAAACATGTCCCTCTGTTAGCCGACTGTTTTCAACCCTACGATCAACACAAGAAGCAGGAAGCATTTTGCATTCTTCTGCTTCTAATTATGAGACAACTATCTTGATTATGATTCAGCTCCTCATAATGAGATCTCTATCTTGAATTTATGAGAAAACCATTTGAAGAGTTTTGAGATTAAAATCTGTCACAAATGACCAGAAAATAAATATTTCAATTATCAGTGTGATCGGGGATCAGCCTAAAGGTTGTTTGTGTTTAAATTGAACTGCGTTGCCATGGAAACAGCTTGGGGTCCAGTTTCACTTCCAAACTGATGCTGACAGCAAACAGAGGAACGGTAGATATAAAAGCCGTTTACAATGTTCAGACGGCAGCACCTCCAGAACAACACGGCTCTGTTTGGCGGATGACTGTTGTTATAATGCATCTGACAGATTACATCAATCCTTATAAAACATTATGGATAACTGACAATGTGCTGTTTCACATTAACTGGTTACACTGTAGGTATTGCAGGTACAGGCTGCAGTGTGTTAATGAATCATGAGTGACTGTATTTTTATGTTCCTTCACGATATTAATAGGAGTATTTAGGATATTATGTGATCATTCTGTACTGTATATATGATAGAAACTTTATATCACTTTACAGGTTCCAGATGATTAGATTTAAGAGCACCTTGCTGCATAAATCTGCATATTAATGAAAAAGTTCTTATTGCTTTAAGATACAGATAAAATCTTAAAGATTAGGTTTAACACTGTGAGATTTTTATTGCTTTAAGACATAGACATTCTATTAATGCCACCCTATATTAAGTGATGGTGCAGAAGTATGCAGTAATCAGTGAGATAATTGGCTCAATTAATAATCCATATCGCATAACTGGTTATGCAAAAAATAATAGTGGTGAATTAAGATGCAAAAATGACCCTTAAAAATAAGTCACATCATCTTCCCCTGTTGTTTGTCTCACTGCTTCAAAAAAAAAAAGTTTCTCTTTAAAAATCAATTCCGTCTGTGTCCAAAGCCAGTGTAATGTATTTACTGAAAACAATAAATATATTGTTAACCGTGACACTGAGCGGGAATCTGTTTCTGTTGTTTCACTGCCTCTCTTCCCGGTGCATGATGGGACAGAGTTCATCCTCAAAGCAGATGCATTAAATAGGAAATGCATTAAATCTGCAGGTAAACGTGCACAGCCATCACACATTTCACAGTAGATATCAGAGGTAATTGAATAAAAAAAATATATATATATATATAAAATATGCCTTCATCTATGTGTAGGATGCGGCATAGAAATATAATTCAGCACAATAAAAAGCCTTTAATAAATACAGGCTTGTACAATATATAAATACACCAACACATATTGGCAGCTTCCTGAGGACGTCCCTCACTTAGCTTTTACTGCATGACTTCCACTGCTATTTTTAATGTGCACTGTTGATATAATGTCAATAGTGACATAACTGAGCCTGACAGGCATTCACATACACACACACACACACACACACACACACACACACACACACACACACACACACACACCTGGCTGGAGCATTGTTGTGTCCATGTTTATATTAAAAATTTGCAGCTGCTTTGCACTTATACACCTCTGGGGTTGTTAATTTGCACATCTGGGACTATAATCATTGTAGCTAAATGCATTCTTTTATTATTAATGCATTTGTTGGTTAAGTTGTACAAGAATGTTACCGTGTTACAAGGCACTTTAATCCATGTATGCACTGTTGCATGTGACAGTAAGAAGTCTGTCACAGTGATTCTAAACATCGCAGTATCTGGTAAACCTGAAGTCTACTGATAGTTGACAGTTGACAGTTTTCATTGGAGGTTAGCCTTTGTAGTATTAGTTGGTGTTTTCACCTTCATTTTCAGACTTTGTTTGTCATTGTTTGAAAATGCCAGTTGGCATGAACAGTCAGCATGGGTGGAGTAGAAATAAAAATCACCCTGACCCACAAAACCCATCTACTCATCATCGTACACACATCCGTGTCTCTCTTTAATCATGTAGTTAACAGAAGTTGAACTATGAAGATACAGTACCTGAAATTGAAACACCTGCCAAAATTAGCATGTTTAATGTTTGTGTATGTTTTTTTAAATGTGGGTAAACCTGCAACTGACTCTTTTTACACTGTGGCATGTTTGACGGAGAGGACACGCACAACTCACACACATGCAAACACACACTCGCATACACACACACAGACGCTGACACAGTGGAGACAGAGTGAGCTACTAGCTGCCGTGCAAACCGCTAAAATGGATCCATTGCGTCTCATCTCTGCGTTAGTGTTCTGTCAGTGTCAGAGCCTCCGTGTCAGCAAACTTATAAACTTGTGAAAGTGATATTTATTCATGTTAGCGGGTCTTAGCAGGTTTTTTGACCAGTGGAAAAGGGGCTTTACTGTAGTATGTGAAGAAAAAAGAGAAACACCTTTTCATGTTGCAGTCCACAACTACAAGAACAAAGCAGTGACATTATGAAAAATGACCAACAAACAAACTAGTATCAACAAAAATTTAAGAAGTGAAGTAGCTGCTATTGAAGCTGTTCAGTTTGCACTGTATTAAAATCTTTACACTTTCCACTACAAGTTAACAGCCGTAGAGAGTGAGATTAGCAAATATAACAGCAGACATATTTTAATGTTAGTGGCTTTTCTTCCATCATTGGAACTTTCTATTATAAATTCTGCAGGTCTGAGCTGATCACACAGTCTGAGTAGTTTAATTAAAACTTCTGATGAAACCAGAGAATAAAACGATCCATTATACTGCTGAAAAAAAAACTCAGAGAAGCTTCCTCTGTACTGGGCGCTGTGGTCCTGAACTCACTGTTACTGTTACTGCTGATAGATGCACAACTATTGGAAGCATTTTTTCTGGGTTTCAACTTCTTTTTTCTGAGTATCTCAGACACAGTTTTATTTATTTAACTTTGTGTTTCATGTAAGCGAGTCATAGATGTGAATACACAGGCAGGGAGCAGGTGGACGGAGCTTACAGGACTGAGCCGAGTGAAGTTTGCTGGGGAGATGACAGCCAGAGCCACACTGGGCTGATCGCAGTGACACAGCCACAATGTGGGTCATGGTCCATCAGGAAAAGTCCTGGTTCTCCTGATGGCCACTCTGCCATTGATAATCACTAAAATTCCTTGTTATTACAGTGAGAGATTACAGCTCTTAAAGGACTTAAAGTTGGAGTTAAGTGGAGGCTCTGACAGGGTTTTGAGGGAAGTGTAAGAACTTAAAACAGCTGTAATCAGTTGAAGTGTCAGATCTTAAAGCACATGAGACTTCAGTTTCAAGTTGAAGCCCTGCAGGTACTGAAATGTTCGTTAGTATCTGACCAGGTTCAAATATGTGAGGTAATATTTCTAGAGGACGAACTGAAAGGAGCTGAAACATCTGTTATTGTCTATGTCATGAAAGAAACTGAACTGTCAGTCCATGTGTAAATGTTAAAAGCAGCTGAACTGTCATTTGAAGAGAAAGATGAAAGCAGTTGAAATTCCAGGTGATACTAGAAGTGACGAAGCGTGCGCACTGGATACAGTTGAAGTGTCGGTTGGATGAAAAAGGTGCAGCGATAGGATTGAAGATAGTTTAAGCATTGCAGCAGCTGACAGTTCAGTGGGTAAGTGTGATAAACTGTAAGGTGAGCTGAACACAGGTGACAGGTGTCTTAACAAACCAGATTATCCTTTAAATGAATTATATTCTTTTATTAGACCTTGTGTATTAAAGGGTTAAAGATCCATACAGTCTAAAGGTCTCTGTCCATGTGTAGTTTGATTATAGATCAGGTCTAGCTTCTATATTAATACTATGAAAATTCCAAAGCCTCAGTCCACAGAGAAATGCACACAGCCTGTATTCAGAAACTGAGCCTTAAAACCAGCCGTCAGGACTTGTGGAACTTTGTGATGTCACAACAAAGCAGTCACCGCCGTCAGCCATGCCCCAGAACACAGAATCTCTCTTCTGATTGGCTCACTGACCTGTTGTTACTAGAGAAGCCTGAGAGAGGAGATGTAAAACTACAGTGAGATGGTTTTTGGTTGTTAAAACCACAAATATATCTTCTTATGGATCAACACTTGAAGAAGAGGAAAATATGGAGCTTTAAATATCAGCTGCTCAAGGCTATTTCTCTATATTACCTGTGGAACCTAATAAAGGGCAATCTGTGTGATTTTGGATCGAAGTCTAAGCATCCTTATGAGGTGGATGAAGGAATAATATTGAGATTCTACATGGGGGAAATCTTTCATTAGATTTGGCCTTTCACATATCAACCAGGTTGCTATGATCCTCTCCCTCCGTGCCTCGTCTCCATCACCTGACGGAGGATTCATTCCCACTGTCACTTTAGTTTTAGAAAAACAACATGGTCAGATAATTGATTTTCATTTCGTTTATGGAGCCATTTATTCGTTTCTGTTTTTTCTCCAAACTCCAACACAGTCACTCACACACACACACACACACACACACACACACACACACACACACAGACAAGTGCACACAAAGTAAATCTCAGTTAAAGCTCTGTTAGAATTAAATGCTGCCCTGTTTTGCCCTAGGGACTTTCATTATCTTTTATTTATAAGCAGCAAAAGAAAAGGAAAGAACAACAACAACAACAATAATGGTGAAACAATCCAGGACCGGTGCAGCCGAGGAGGATTTGAACAAAGCAAGGTCAAAGGGATTTATGGCCATGAAAATGAAATGTTTTTATTTCCACAGTCCGGATCAGTGCTGTTTGTCTCAGCTTGTAAAACCTCTGTGTCACACACACACACACACTCACACTTGCACGCGATATGCATTCAGGCAGACAATGATTAAACGAGCCCAGCATACAGATTAGAGCTTTTTGACAGACAATGCTGATGTTCTTGTGGATCTCCTGTAATTTGGAAACAGAGTCACTTAAGTTATTTATGTAAAACGCAGGAAAATAAAGTCAGAGCATTAAAATATGCATCAGGGCCGGTTTAGACGGCTGGACTGATCAGAGTAGAAGTGTATCTGTTCCATCAGACACACATGAGAAACATAGCAGGGATGGTAAAAGGTCAGAAAACACTCATCCTGTTACCTCTTGCTTCTTTCATTTTTCCTTTGTGTTTTTTTTGTTTTGTATTGTGTCCGTTCATACTTACAGCTGGTATGTGCATTGATTTGTGTTCTTGATTTTCCCCTATAGTGTGTGGCTAGAACAGCGACATAAAATTTTGTCACTGGAAATAAGATTTGACATTGAAAACAAAACCTGACTGAAAAAGGAAACAATGACATTGTAATCGCAGGTAAATCTGCTTCTCTCAACCACTGTTTTTTTTACATAGGACCGGGCTTGGTTAAGGTTAGCCTTTATGCTCTTTCGGCACAGGTCCGCTAGAGCAAGCGCTAATGTTAGCTAATACAAGTCAGCTAGCTAACCTGTACTTCAAAACCTGCCCATTTCCTCCTGCGCTGTTTATTTTGGGGTTTGAGTCTATTCTGCTGCTCACGTGTGGCTCTGAATCCTGCTGCAGTTTGAGGCTGCTGAGTATTTACCATAGCATGTAGATGAGATCTTGTGCAGCAAGAGGTAACACTGGCCTCAAACTTCTACTGAACAAAAGACATCACAGGGCGGGAAATTCAGCTACCATTAACCGCAGGCTAGCTAGCTGACCTGTATTAGCTAACGTTAGCGCTTGCTCCAGCGGACCTCTGCCAAAAGAGCATAACATCTGTTAAAGGCTAACCTTAACCTAGTCCGGTCCTATGTAAAAAAAAATAGTGGCAGAGAGATGCAGACAAAATGCAGTTCTGGAGTTGCAGGTGAACTTGTTTAAATAAATCAAGCACTCCTTGCTCTTCCCCTCAAATGTCAACATTTATTTATTTTATTTTATTTATTTTATTACATTTTATTCAATGCTTTTATCAGACATTGAACTTTACATTGAATGAGTTATCTTAATAAAAAACATATGTATTTCTCTCTCTCTCTCCTTCTTTAGTCGTCTTCATCATTTACAACAATGCATACATATTCTCAAAAAGCAAACAAAACCTGCAGGTCTAAAACAACATAATATAAACAAAATTAAAAGGAATGTTAATTTCTGTCCTCAAAACAGGTTTCTTATAGCGGTACAGTACATTCTCACTCAAAAAACTTACTTGCCTACTAAACTTTCTGTCAAGCTGCTTTGAATAATTACGTATGGCTGAAGAACACAAAGTGCTTAAGTTGAATAAAGAACAATTTTTACACCAGCATGTCTACCAGTAGTCTCCCTCATCACAGTTTCTCTCTTATCCTAACTCGGCCTGTTTCATCCAATAGGAGAACTTCTCTTTTGATTTTGATGCCACCATTTTGACTCATGGGCAAAACAAGTCAGTCCATTCTCAGACAGGCATGTAAGTGCTCATTGGTATTTTGTTTTGGTCACTGTTGAAAACTGTATGTAGAGCCAACATGGTCACAGGGAAAGCATTCTCGGGCACACTCTGTAGCGCACTTGAAAGTGTGTTTAGGCTCCTCTGAAAACATTTTATCTTAGACTGATTGTGGATGAAGAGCAGGACCTGCTCTCTCAGACTGAAGCTGCCATAACTATCACTGACATCAGGCGGAGACAAGAACCTGGTGTCCAATGAATGAAGCTTGAAGATTGTAGGTGAGAATTACAACCACTCTGACTAACTAACTAACACTCTCCACCTGCTGAAGCTCAGGAGAAGCTGCTGATGCAGCAGGACAATGACCCTGAGTGGTCCACTTTCAGATTGTACCAGTCATCAAATCCAAGGGTTCACTCACTCTGTCCACCAGCACTGTCAATGTTTAATGGCTGTGTTCATTAAAGACACAAAAGATTACACTTGTTTGTGTGTGATCGATTAAAATAGATTGTGTCTGTCTGTAGTTGTGAATCCACAGGGCCCACATACTTGTTCTTGCCACTGTATCTGAAAGTTACGGAAGCTCTGAAGGCAACTTAGAAAAAAAACAAAAGCAAAATCTGTTGATCCATTTTCTGAGTGTGATCTAAATTGTTTTCCATCCTGAGTTTATGACTGAAGAATAGGTGAAAAAATGTTTTGCTGGGATGATCTTTCCACAGTTCCTAATTTATTCCTTATTTTATTTTTGAACAGGTGAAAAAAAGTTTTAACAGGATCATTTTTCCCAGGTTTATTTTTCATCTGTGAAAACAAATGAAAAACGATTTTGCAGGATAATCTTTCTAAATGTCCTCATTTATTTATTTTATCTGTGAAAAAAAACAAACTAATTTTTGCCGGGTGGAAAAAAAAAAGTTTTACCAAGACTTAAATAAGGTTAAAAAAATTGTGATTTTTAATTTCTCCATGTATTCTATATACAGAATACATATATTGTGTCTTTCTTAAGGTTAGAAGCGTATTTCAATCAGTGAGGCCTTTCTGCCACAGAGGCTTGAGGAAGTCAGGTGAGGTAGTTTACAGACCAAAGTTCATCCATGGACCAGGTTGTGGTGAATAAACAGTTCAAACACAGCACCAGCAAACAACAGTTTATTTTTGACTTAGTTAACTTACTATTTTCACTTTATATCTGGAAGAAAGGTTTTCACAGTGAAGAATATCCATGTTGCAAGGATATAAGAACCATATGTTTAGGCTTTTTTTTCATCCTTAAATCTGTCAGAAGTTTATTTCTTGGTTTTTTATTTTAAACTTATTTTACTTATTTATTTCATCATTGTTCTATCTCATTTTATATGAATGTTTTAACAGGATTTTATGTTAATTTTACATCCTTTCATGTGAAGCACTTTGAGCTGCTGCACAAATAAAGTTTATTATTTAGTTGCACCGTCGCTGAGAGTCACTGATTTAATCTGACATCAAATCCACCCACAGTAATTTCACACAGGCAAACACAACCATACAGAACAGAGTCAGCCCCCAACCTAATGAAGAGAGTCACCGCTGAGAGCTGCACAAACGTGCTCACCTGTCAAACTGGCACGACATCCGTTCTGAACTATGCTGTTTCCATGACTCCCTGACTGCGGAATTTATCGAACATTGTTGTTCATCATTATCATAAAATACTGTGGGTGTTTCATCTAACCCCACTCTCCCCTCATCTGAAATGAATAAAGAGACAAACTGCAGTACAGATGTCTCCAGCCCCCAGCACTCAGACGCACGCTGATTTGCGAACGCACGCTGGCTTCCACGCCAGATGAATCCACGTCTGCCGAAGAGCTGAGAGGAACTGCACCCACGCCGCCGTACGCTTCCCTCTCGCTGCCTCTCACCTCGACACAGCACACTGCAAATGAGTGTGGGATGAGTTTTGTTGGAAAAGTTTGTGATAAACGGCTGCGTGGGCAGAGTTAGAGGCGCATCAAGTTGAACAATCATCCTTGGAGTAGATGTGCTGCTCTGACTGACAGAGGCCAGGGTGTTTCTGGCTTAAGGCTCCACTCTCCACACTGTTTGTCCACAGTTCGTTTTTAAAGGTGAAGAAGCCGACTAGAGACAAAGTCAGAGCTTTGTAAAGTGATGTAACTCGCACTGAGATCTGAAGCTGTTCCTCTGCTCATTTATCTTTTTTATCTGTGCAGATTCTATTAAACCTTTTAGTTAGCATTCACAGTTTAGAGAGAGTAAATGTCCAGAACAGCCATTTATATTCATTATCATATGAGCTCTTTTCTAATTTAAACTTTGTCTTCTGCATCAAAATTAAACCACAGGTACCCCACAACATTTCCCCTGCAGGTGCAATGTCACTGGGTTTTATCTGTGGTGGGCAGCTAAAATACTGTTTATCCTAAATGGAAGTTAAACTGGACTGATGTGGTCTGTGCTCTTAGAAAAATTATGCTTTTGTCACCTTGTTGATGTGGGACTTGAAGTCAAACATCAGCCTCTGGGGCTGAAATGAGAAGCCAACAGTTAAGTGCTAAAAACAACAGTTCCTCTAATGACCACTAGAGTCTGGCTCCAACAGTGAGTCAGTCCCCATAGACTCCCATGTTAAAATGTCCAACTTTACAGCAGAAATAAACATGTTTACAGCCTGGTACAGAAACTGTTTTGGTCTCTAGAGCTAATTTCCTCCTTCATGACAACTGTTTATATAACTTACATGTTTACTTTTTATTAAGACTTAATGTTATGTATAATTGAGGGCGTGGCCTCTTTGAGTGATAGGTGGTCTCGGCTCTACACACACACCACCTCTTTGTCCATTGTTGGATTAGCTGGGAGTTAGGGGTAGAGTCAGGCACTGCCAAGATGGTGACGGTGGAGCAGCTCACTCTGAGCTTCAAAACTGCTCTTTAGAAACCTGTGGGTGATGTCATGGAGGCTGCGTCCATCTTTACTTACAGTCTATGCTTGAAGCTTACTAACTCAACCCCCCCACCCCCCACCATCCTGAAAATCCTGTTTGTGCTGACTTCCAGTGGTTTAACTTCTCACTGCTGCATCCCCGGTGTGTACCTGAGGATGTGTCACCATGACATCAGTGTGTGGTTACAGGTGCGACAGGATGGAAACGTTCTACCACAGAGATGTGACGCCTTGTTTTTCAGCTGCTCTTTGAGAGTGTTTTTAGTCCAGCTACCACACATTTCTCACCAAGTGAAGACCCCCCCCTCTCTTCATGATGTATTGCCTCAAAAACAATTTACCCGCTCACTAAATCGCCCAGTGTGGGCCACTTCTGTTTAACATCCAGAGTAGTGAGTGGAGTATTTGTCTTAGTTCTTCTTCTGCTTCTTCTTGCTGAGGACACATTTCAAGTAAAAAGCAGCTAACGTGACCCTGATCTACCTTTTTATTCATCTCTGTGGAGAAACCAGGTCTTCGTAGCTGCAGGGAGCATGTTCGTGATGAGAATAAGGTACAAGGACATAAGCTCCACTTGGGATGGGGGGACATGTCACCGTCACTTTCAAAAGTCTGATTTTGGTCTCTTTGAGTTTCAGTTTGATTCCTTCACTTAAAAAAAAAAAGAAAAAAAGATCTGTGTCTACTGACTGCAGCCATCAAACGCTCAATTAAAAAGGTTAAAATGCTTATCTGAGGATCTCTCTGTCATTACTGTGTACTCACAGCACTTAAGATTCACAACTATAGTGAATGATTGGCAGACTGTTTTGCCCTCGATTTTGGATCCAAGAGAAGGTTGTTGGGGCTGGATTCAGTTTGTGAGGACGACTGCAGTCACTAGTCCTGAAAACAGACCCACAGCTCCTCGGCATTTTCAAGTAAAAAAAAAAAACAGATTTTATTGACAAATAATTCTCCTAAGAAGAGGCTGGAACTAATCATTAACCAAAGATAATGCAGTAAAAGACAGTTTAAAGGCTCACTGTTGACACAAGAAACAATGATGTTGGTTGAATCTTTTGCCAAACATTCCTTTATATAAATAATATGTATGATAACATGTATTTTATCAGAACACCATACTAATACTGGGTGGGGTAAACGCAGGTAAATGTAGCTTCAGGCTCAGCAGCCCTGTGTCCTCGTCCCCAGGCCACCACCAATGAACCAGCCCTGCTCCCAACAGAAGAAACAGCTGAGCAGCTTGTGTTGAATCACATCAGTTTGAATAATTACAGGGGGTCTGTGGAAATGTCTTTTTATCATTAGTATCATTATTATTATTATTATTATTATTATTAAAAAAAAGAAAAAAATATTATGTCCTTTTTCCAATATAGGAATTCAAACACTGTAATTATTTTTCCACATCATGATCATTATATGAAGCACAAACAGCCTATAGTCTGAACTGGATGCTGGATGGTTTGAAGCAGTGAGTGACTCAGTCTGGGATAAAGTGACTGCTAAAAATGAAACCTTCAAGTCATATGGTGAAAGTGTTTTCTTGTTCGTTTGTATACTTAGTTAAAAACTCTGCTGCTGATGTCATGCTTCTGTTTGTCACACCATTCTATAGATAATTGTGATAATTTATTTTAATGATGGTTAATAATAAAGTTTATTTAAGTCTTATTTATTTGAGATTATTCATTGATGTTAAGATCATTTTCCATTCAAGAATTTTAGCATTGGAACATCATTTACACTGTAAGAGAGGCCTTTAGCACATTTCTAATAGCATCAGATAGTGAACTCCAGCACAGTCTAACATGTCTTCACACTGTTGGTGTGTCCTTTGGTGGTTGGGCCCAGCGTGATATTTTTTGAGACTGTCCTCCCTAAAAAAAGAGCCCCATAGGTTGTCATGTTACCCATGTTACCATGTTTTTGTTGCTAGGTGACATTCTAGTGGTGGTAGTAATTATGACAGGAACAAAGGGAAAAGTGCGGTGACGTAGCATAAAGAGAGACAAAGGAGGTTGTGGCGGATGGATGAATATGACACAGGAGAGCGGTGTTCCATTCCCATGTGAAAGTAGCAGTTTTTGTTGTTTCTATTATCCATGACCGTTCGACAAAGTTAACCACGTTGTTATTATTGTAACCATGACAACAATACAAATGTAATGCTGAGGAAGTACTCGTGAAGTGAAATCACAATCTTTTCCTGAACCTAACCTAGCTATGTCAGTTATTATAGTAACCATGGCGTCAAACGTAGGTACGCCACTGTTGGTACAGTCTGTGTGTTTATTATTGTAACCATGACAACCGAGGTCATCCAACAAGAACATTGTTGGAGCATTGTTGGAGCATTGTTGGAGCAGGAAGTGGAAATAGGACTTTACATTATTTATATACAATGCCTTTGAAGCATATAGATGAATCATTGTAGTTTCTATGACTTTACAGTTGTTCTGAGGACATCGGACATTGATGCTCTTTTCCACCATAGTTGATGGAATTGATAGCGCATCATGCTGCTGCTGGTGTTTGAGCCCTCTCTCTGTTAGGGTCTGTTTAGGTCGACTGCACCTAATTATCCTCGTGGCTCTTCGGTCTATTCAGGCCTGTCTTTATTGAAAACTGATTTATGCATGTTGTGTAAGTTTTCCACAAGTCAGTCTCTGTACCGCAGACCACACATGCATAACAAGTCCACCTTTCAGCCCAGAGAAGTCAGTGCTGCAAAGCTTTTTCTCCATGCAGGATTTATCATGGGATTGCTTTTTAAAGCTAAAACTCTCACCCTGTGCAGCACCAGCAGACCCCTCAGATCCTCCCACCGTGGCATGTTGGTCGTGTCCTGATCGTGGTAAAAAAAAAAAATAAAAAAAATAGGCAGCAGACAGGGTTTTTTTCAGTAGCAGCTCCTCGGCTCTGGAATAGTCTGCCGGAGGCCATTAAACTGACTGAGTCTGCTGATACTTTCAAGATGCACCTTAAGACCCACTTTTATTCTCTAGCTTTTAATTGTCTTTAACCTGTTTTTGTTTTTTTTAATCTGATTCATTGAGTGTTAAACTGCTTAAACTTGCTTCTATTTTTATCTTCTACTACTTCCACAGCATCTGTTATGCACATATACTGTATGCCTTCATGCTTATATGTGTATGTGTGGCACATAGGATAATTATGTAATATTATTTATTAATTTAATTGCCCAATGTGTGCTGTTTATACTGCATGTATATATGTTTTATACTTTACACGAGACCACCTGTGAGGTTATATAAGCTGTGGGCGAGCCGCAATCTTCAGTAGGCAGTTAACGTTTTAGTAAAGCAACTGAAGACCAGCTCACCCACAGTGCCTTTGTTGTTTGTCCTCACAGGTGGGTAAATTAAGTGAAAAAGGGTCGTACAAGTTGTAAATATTGTGTGCTTTCTGTTTTTTGTATTGTTATGTGCTTTTGATAATTTTGCTTATATGCTAATTTTGTAACTGTCGATGTTAGCTTAGTGTTTCCAACGGAAGCGAGTGAGAGGTGACGTTTGCCCTCCTCCGCTGGTAGATGTGTGTGTGTGTGAAAGTTAATATTACAGTGTTTTGTGGTTTATATTTTGTATATTCTGTCATTAGGTCCCAATAGTTTTGTTAATTTGTTATTTTGTAATTAGGCAGTTAGTAAACGTTATATAACGGTATATAACGATATATAACAGCTACAGCACGAGCCGCAGCTGATTCACAGCACAGCGCAGTGTACCGTTGCTAGGCACCTAGAAAGCGCTGAGGCTGCGGTGCTGCAGGAACAGGAAGAGGGAGATGTTCTTACAGATACATTGTAAATATGATTGTTTTGTGATTTAATATACAAAGGGGAATAAGATAATTGTTTATATAAGGAAGATTACAAGTAAAATGATATAGAATTAACATTATAAACATTTGGTGAATAGTTTCATTGTATTTTGAAATAGAGTAATTTTAATATTGTGATTATAGTGATTATTGTGATGATTGTATTGATTTAGTTGGCAGTTAACGTTTTAGTAAAGCAACTGAAGACCAGCTCACCCACAGTGCCTTTGTTGTTCGTCCTCACAGGCACTCATTTCTTTAAAGTGTGTCACTCCTGGAGTACAGAACTTCATGGGCGTAACATATCTTTGTTAAAACCTGAAACTTAATGAGTCAAAAGTAAAAATAGTCATTATGCAGAATGCCCCCTTGCATGCTGAAATAAGTACAGCATGTATATATAATAAGTATAACAAGTACCTCAAATTCTCAAATTTGTAGCTGCAGAGGTTAAAATGTGTAGCTGTGTGAAATACAACACAGTGTATAGGCTCCATGTGTGCTAGTTCTTACAGAAAACTTCTGCATAATAGGTTACATTTCTTTCTTCGGTTCACAAATGGTCTCTCCATACCCTCACATGGCTGCTGCTTTGGACTACTGGCACTTTGAGAGTCAACATATTTTTTGATTGAATACAGCATTACAGTTAGAAGTAGATTGGACGGTGTACAAAGCACACCAATGTCACACCAGAGACTGGAGGTCGCATCCATAGTCTCATTTGTGGTTAGGTCGAGGTAACAAAATCGCTGATGCAGTGAAGTTGATTTAATGTAAGAACTATAGTTTACAGGCAGACAAGCTGACAGGTAGGTATACAGGGAGACAGGCTGGTAGGCAACTAAACACAGGGAGCAGACACAGGAAAACACACGAGACAGTCCAACAAGGAGCTGGTGGTAATGGCAGGTTTAGATACTGGCTGACGAGGAAACTAGGACTGTGTGGGTGGGCGGGGAAGCTCAGGTGACTGAAAATGGCAAACAAGTGAGATATGAAGACAGAGAGACAATCAGGGGATGTCTGGAGGGTGGATAGGTAATGACTGGTCTGAGGAGAAGTGGGGGAACTGAGGAGCAAACTGTGACAACATTTTGGACAACATGCGTTTGCTGTTGCGGTTTAATTTTGAAGAAACATCATTTTTTTGTCTCTTGAAAAAATGCACTTAGTAACTTTCCACCACTGCCATCATGCTCTGGAGACTATGAGTTTATTACAGACTTTATAGGTAATCTATTTACCATTACCATCACCACACTGACGCTGCAGTTTTTATTCAGAGTTTGATCTACGCTGAACACACTGTTCACTCTGTTAAACTTAAGACAAAGTCAAAGTGAAGAAAAGAGTAAAAAAAAAACAAAAAAAAACATGAAGTTATTGTTATTCATGCTTGGATCAGTGTCCTCTCTGTCCTTCACAACACATCATGTGGCAAAATGATAGAGGTGGGAGGTGCTGCTGGTGTGGTGGAAATGACATTATCTGGGTGGAAGTGTGAGTTTTTTTTTGTTTTTTTTCCTTTACTTGTTATTGCCTGTGTGTGTGTGTGTGTGTGTGTGTGTGTGTGTGTGTGTGTGTGTGTGTGTGTGGTGGGCGGGAGGTGAAAGCTGTAGTTGTGTGTGGAGGGGGCATTTTGTTTTTCAATCTCTTCACGCTCGGTTGGACAGTCAGATGGGATTAATGGTTGGTGGCGAGCAGAGTGACGGGGTCAGTGGGACATGGGACGAGGTGTGAAATCACTTCTCTGTGGCCCAGTGACAAAGAACTGAGAGGACTGGCTTCTGGCTACATCATCAGCCCCAACTCTAATGATTTATTAGGATTATTATAGTGTTTTGACCTGTTTCTTTATTTTTCTGTTAAATCTTGAGTGAAGCTCACAGTAGTTTTACTTAACTTTAGCAGTAGTGGTCAAAATTGTCAGTACACTTCCACTTGAAAAAATAATGGGTACCCGTGATTCTCAGACAGGTTGCTTTTGATTTTAGATGTAAGTTATTATTTTGAATAACATGACAAATGAAAATGTTTATGGACAAAAGTATTGGGACCCATAAGCTAATATTTTGTAGTACAATCCTTTGAAGCTGCGAGTTTCAGATCTTCCATCGATGTTCAGCTGAATAAAGATCAGGATTTAAAGCGGGCCACTTCAGAACCCTGCGCTGTTTCCTTCTCATCCACTCTTGGCTGCTTTCAGATGTCCCGCTGGCGGAGCCATGACCTCCAACTGCGACAGAGCTCTCTGTCAGTGGGCAGTATGTTTCGCTCCAGAATGCTCTGATAATCTCCTGATTTCATTGTGCCCTGCACAGACTCAAGGCTCTCTGTGCCAGATGTAGTGAAGCAGCCCCACGACATAACTGAGCGTCCCGTGTTTCACGGTGGGGATGGTTTCTTTTCTTTAAAAGCGTGCCATTTTTTCTTCAATGAACATAGAGATGATGAATCAACATCATATGCCACATACTAAAGACTTTGAAAAACTAAAGTCTGACACTGTGAACACACTGCCCGCGATGTGTTTGCGTGGCGGCTGCGTGAACTGCTACGGCTCACATACAATGTGTGTGTGTCCACACCACTGTGTTTCTGCTGCATTGCTGCTGCTGCAGCTCTCTACATACAGTTCACAAGTTACTGGAATGTTGGATTTCTTTTCATTATAAATTATTTTCTTACTTATTTTTGACAGACAAAATCAGTAAAATGTCACTGTCTCTTTATATTTTTTCATGTCTGTCATATTCAGATTCAGAAACTGTGGAGGGTGTCAGTTTGATGTAATGTTGCCGGTATGATGTCAAATATGACATCAATGGGTCTTTTCTCTGTTTCTGCTGCGAGACGCGTCAAGCATGGAAAGTAGGTGAGACACAGAATCTCTAGACCATGTGACACAGCCGCGAGGCGTGAGACGTGCAGGCAGTGTATCCCCTCTCACCTGTTAACATGGGCACCGAAATGAAAACCAAGACGGACCGTAACCGCCAGTGAGTTCCCTCTCACATCTGAACTCTTTTTATTCTCACACTATAAGATTCTGTAAAGATTGGAGATCTTGCAGGGTCACTATTTAGAAGACTCGATTTCTTTTCAGATTATTTCCCATCATGCTCCTGGTGGGAATGTTTTTGCTCTTTGAAACTCTACATCATTATCATTATTATTATTCTTATATAAAGTTAGTAACTCAGTATTGTGGTTCTCATGATCTGCCCATAAAATGACTGTTTGGACTTTAAATTTATGATTTCCTGTTTTATTTTGAAATTAGTTTCCTTGCCTCCCTCATGTATTTAACACCAGTCTTACACCAAACCACTCACATTGTTGCTCCTCCCTGGAGTCTCCTCCATGCTCACTATCAGCTCAGTTTCCTGCTTCCTGTTTGTGAGTCTGTCAGTGTTCACATCATTGAACATCACTGTCACGAGCCATAAACTAAAAACTTATGATAATATTAAACATGTTTGATTTTATGAATGTCAAGATGAAAAACAGAGTGACTGGATGATCACCTGACAACAAACCATCCAGATGATGAGAGCTAAACTGGAAATTAGTCCGTGACAGTGAAATTGCTTGAAAAGTCATATAGCAGTAAACATCACTAAATTCTGTTTTAAACATATATTTATTAATATTATTCTGAAGTGTTTTTCGTTGATGACTTGAATTGTTGTGCTCTATTCACTGTATTTTATGAGACTCAGATAAATACTGACTGAAGAGTGGGAGGTGGACAGTTTGGGCTTGGGCATGTTTAAGCATGTGTATGTTGTCTTTATAGTGGTGTGTGTGTGTGTGTGTTTGTGTGTGTGTGTGTGTGTGTGTGTGTGTGTGTGTGTGTGTGTGTGTGACATTGGGCAGCTGTGAAATGGACTGTGACAGTGGCTTCAACCAGACTTACTGACTGCCCATGGCAAGCCAGGAGCCCCAGTGGCCTTCTGTCAACACACTCTCTCTCTCCCCCTATCTGTCTCTGTCATGTTGTCTCTCTCACCTCGCGCACACAGACACACACACACACACACACACACACACACACACAGTTTTACTATATCTAATTAAGGCTGAGTGCCATTTCAGCTTCTACAGGATGCGTTTTTCCACCCACATGTGCACTCACTCTGGCCGGCTCCTTCCCATCGGTCACAAAACGAAATGGATGGCTCCTTTGTTCAAGGTGATCGGAGTCAGCACCCATGGGACTCCTTATGCAGCACCCACATCCACAGGAGGCTGTGTTTGCTCCCTGAAGTCAATAAATCATTCACTTTCTATTCTCTCTTATTCCACCATATACAGTATATATACACTGACATATAAGTCTGGCACATTTTCTTTATTTCATTCAGCCAGAATGTTGTTTATTGCATTCAGATTTTTGGTTCAACTCCAAAAACACAAACAATGCAAATTAAAAAAAAAAAAAAGTCAGTTAGGATTCTGAGGCCATTGGCTGCTCTTTACGATCATGTGCCGAATGTCACTTTGGGATCTGATCCTCAGAGCTTTGTTGTGTTTTTATGCTTGCGGGGGGGCGTGTTGTTATTTTTCTGACATTACTGCAGCACTGATAATGCCTTATTATGGCTGGCGGGCACATTTCCCCAGCACCCCTCTCATGTGTTGATGATGGAAGTGCAGTAATTGGCCACGCTGACTGACAACCTATGTCTCAGAGGAGATAATGAGGCAGCCATTTTGCGTGATGCTGGCAGACACTTTGAGTGGTTAACACAATTAACTGCTGCACGGCGCAGATCACTAGGTAAATTTATTAGCAGGCTGATTCCAGATTACACATTCATGAATATTAATCACTGGCTGATTACTGATTGAAAATTAAGAACATGAGTGAATTCTGGTGAATTTTGGATCTAGTTTTTGTAGATGTGATTGGTGTTCCAGAGCCGAGCACTGAGGCATCAGAGATAAAGAGATATGATGCCGAGGCCTAATGGATTAGGAAACAAATTGTTCAGACATATGTCCTGTAATGATGTGAGGGAATGGGAGGAGCCTGGGTAACCTTGTTGAGGGAGCTTAATGCACCTGCACATCCACACAGTGTAACTTCCTCTGTTTTGTCTGTCTTCAGTCCTCAAGTGTAACTGGAGGAGCGTCAGTGGTGATTTACTTTTTAGTGATTGATTTCAGTCATTATTGTTTCTGACTCTTCCACACAGTTAGCAGACAGATAACCTTCCAGTGCTGGAGGAGGTTCTCAACTGACAGTGAACTATGTTTTTTTTTTTTTTATGTGTGTGTGTGTGTGTGTGTGTGTTTTCTGGATAAACCAAACCATTGCCATGAAAAAAAAAATATTGGCCCTTGAGCTGTTTGATGCTCCACCGTGTTCACCAGATTACCATTACCTTGTTACCAAATTTGATACCACAGTAAAAAACAGAAAACTACAGAGGCTGCTGCACACACAGTGCTAACACACATGCACATGTGCACACACACCTCCATATAGTCATTGTACAGCAGTAGTTTAAACTGACTAACATGGTGACAGACCCATACTGTGAAAATATTCATTTACAGTCAGTGTTATATTTTAACAGAACTTTGATGACTGCAGCTGCTAATGTGAGCAACCAGCTCATGTTATGAGCTGTTGCTATATTAGCCTAAGCAAGCTAACATTAGCCTCTGTGAATGTTGTGTGTGGAGCGTTGCTACAACAGATGTCAGTGGTCACAGTTCACAACATTTCAGGACATGAACATGTTGACAACATGTTTATTGGTATAAAGTGAACAACTTAGACTCATCAGTTTGAGCTCTGTGTACAGATCTGATGTCCGTCTCTGAGCTGCTCAGATCAGTCTGAGCTAGTTCCTTCTGTGGCTCCATTTACATACTGACTTCTGGTTGTCTACAACTTGTCACTTATGATCTGCGTCAAATACTAAATATCTCCATACACCAGAGAGTGTCGCAGTGGACCTTTTGCTGTACCTGCACTTGCTACATCTTCTGTTCCAGTTTGTTGTCAGACTGAAACAACTGGAGGATTATTATACTGCTCTCATCAGTTGTGGAAGAATCACATCTCCAGTATCTACGACAGTTCGGTAGAAAAACAAGTACTTTCACATTTTCAGAGTTTTGGCATCGACTTGATACTGAAGTAACGGTTCTCATGACATCCCTAGTCTGGTGATAACGCTGAGACTGAGCCAAACAATACTGTGGACCCTAAAACCAAAACAATGAGCTGAAAGACAAAAGCTGCCACCAACTGATCATTTTTTGTGGGTTCACTAAGAACAGGAGAAGCTCCATCTCTCACATTGGTCATTTAAAGTTCCTCTCCAGACATGTTGGTAAAAATCCTTTGCCCTGATTAATATTTAGTTTAACATGTTTTTCACACATAAAAAGTGAGAAAAAAAGCTCATCTACTCTTTCTTCCTGATTCCTGATTTGCATTGAGAAATCTGGATCTGGCGTTATGCCCCGCCCACCACCTGCTTGTTCCAGGTGTACAGGTGAAAGAGCAGAGAGTATCAAGATGGTGAGAGGAGGAAACATCAGAGAGACTCAGCCACATGTTTGAGCCTCAGTCAGACCCAGACTCAGATGAGGAGTCTGTTGAGACCAGAACCAGAGACTAGCAGACGGATCAGAATGGTTAGCTAATTAGCATCTTTTATTTGTTTATATTGTTTGTTAGCTTGTAACTGGCAGTGGCTGACAAAAACAAAGTTGATTTTCATCAGAAGAGGTCTTTTAATATTGATTAGTGCATCATTCTTGAGGGGTCATGGTGGGAGGGGGGGCGTGGTGGTGTAGTCTATCCCAGGTGACATTTTTACAAGAGGCCTGGGGTTACACACTCGACAAGTCACCAGTCAATCACAGGGCTGACGCACAGAGACTGACAACCTTTCACTAGGACATTCACACCTACAGGCAAGTTGGAATCGCCGGCTGACCTCACCTGCGTGGTCCTGGAGGAAGCCCATGCAGAACAGGAAGAGAGAGACCCCAAGCGGAGGGCAAGTTCGAACCCAAAACCCTTGTGCTTTCATTGAACTGCATTAATAAATAATTTAATGTAGACCAGTGGGTGAATCATTCATTAAACTAAACTATACTACTATACAATGGCTTCTATAAGCAACTCTTATCGTGTGTGAACCCTGCAGTTTTCAGATTAGACTGAGGCCTCTCACATCCTCTGTCTCAGTAGACCACAGAGTGATTATTGTTTCTTACATTAACTGATCATAATGGTGTCAGTTTTTTATTGTAACAGCTGATGACATCTCCCTCTGAGCAAAATCTTTATCCCAACCCTGAAGGGGTCAGAGCGTCCCAGTGTCAAGCATCATTATACAATCAATAAATACTTCTCCAAGCAGGTCATAAACATAAACAAGCTCTATTCCAACTGCTACTAGAGCTGTTCAGTCAATACAGCAGTAATAACAGCAAAAAGGTTATAAGTGATCTAGTGTTAGTGTTTTTGTGCGTCAGCAACAGTGTGATGATGATGATGATGATGATGATGATGATGATGATGATGATGCTGATCCCTCAGAGTTGATGTTCCTGTCACTCTCTGTGACAGGCTGCTGCACCTGCTGCGTCACATCACTTTTCAAGCTGAATGACATAAAAATCAAGATGTTAAACCCCCTCTGATGAAAATCAAGTGTTTAACCTTGTTAACATCCATATGATGTTTTTATATAATACAGGCATATGATGAATGAAATACGCATCAACACCATGCTGAGTGTTTCCTCTTTGAACTGCAGTGAATCAATGATGGTCTCATAAAAACAGATTCAGACAGCAAGGATTTCATATGTCACAAACCTGAGGAACCAATCCTGTCAACGTGTGGGGATTGGGGGCGGGGCTAAAAAAAACTGAAAACTTATCAGTACAGAGAGAGAGCATTAGCATTAGCACAACCACTAACACTGTGTCAGCCACTGCCTGTTACAAGCTAACAAACAACATAAACAAATAAATGATGCTAACTACGCTAACCGCTCTGATCCCTCCGCTAGTCTCTGGTTCTGGTCTCAACAGACTCCTCATATGAGTCTGGGTCTGACTGAGGCTCAAACATGTGGCTGAGTCTCTCTGATGTTTCCTCCTCTAACCATCTTGATACTCTCTGCTCTGTCACCTGTCCACCTGGAGCAAGCAGGTGGTGGGCGGGGCATAACGCCAGATCCAGATTTCCAAAAGGCGAGCCACCGTGGCGCCCTCAGATTTTTCAATGAGAAAGTAAGAGTAGCTGTACTTACAACCCCAGTTTTTTTTTCACTTTTTATGTGGGGAAAACCATGTTAAAGTAAATATGAATCATAGCAGAGGATTTTTAGTTTAAAACATGTCTGGAGAGGAACTTAAACATGACCATCAGGGCAGCTGCAGAGTAACACGCATTTAAACAACATTCAAGCAGAAAAGTGATGCATGGTCTTAAATCTAAAACCTAGTCTGGCTGCTTCAGTGGTAAGAGAACATGTACACATGCACACAACCTGCAGACTGCCCCTGTACAGATACAGTACATTACAATTAAAAAAGCTGCTTATTGCCACTGAAGCTAACAGAGACAGGCTGAAGAACTTCCAGTGATACTGGTCCATCACAGAGAGACGTGAACATTCATCTACATGAAAATGTCAAAGTCTTCACTCTGGGTTAATGTTAAACCTATTAACACAATTTGAGTGATCAATGCCCACCTCGTTTCTCCTGTGTCACACACATCAGCTGATTTTACAAAGACCTGGGTGAAAATTGGACGTGTTAGTGATACAATCAGGAACAATACTTGAACCTACGAGAATACAGCCATCATGAGTTTGATGAGAAATTCTGACCTGGATCCAAGCAGCACAGTTTTCTGCTGTCCCAGGACAGTTTAGTAATCACAATAAATCACAGTAAATCACAGCCTCTTCTAAACGTAGCTCAGAGTATATTCAACTTCTTTGCTGTAAATGCTACTTTTGTGATTTCACTTTTGCCAAGACTTTTGCATTATTTCTGTTATTGTTTTTTTTAATTCTAATATTTTATAAAACAAAAACAAGGAGTGATGTCTGATGAGGCAGTTTTCCTTTCTTTTTTATTTTAAGCTTTTTTGAAGAAAAAATTCTGCAGGTTCAAGGTCTGCTTGGGCTTAATGTCCTCACGTTTTCACAGTTTGTATGTGTGTGTTTGATGCAGGCTATTATGTGTATTTCGTGCAAAAACTATAGGTCCTGTAATGTGCTGAAATAATACTCAGATGGGAGAAACTAGCCAGCGGCCTAGTGAGTACACATTGTTACACAGTAATAAAACCTGTGAATGTCATGGCTTAGAGTTCTCCAGCACTGTGCTGGAATTCCAGCACGAGTTTTAGCTTTTTAGATTAGAAAATAGATAATCAGGGCTTAAAGTATTCCGGCACCGTGCCGAATCTCTGGCGTAACGCTGTGAGAGACAAAAATGAAAAGTCTGTACATTTGGGAATTTGTTGTGGATGCCGTTTATCATGTCCGAGGTAATAAAGTTCACCTACTAATGGTATGAGAGGAATGCAGCTCTCGCTCTCAACCTAACCAACTTTACTAGCCAATCAGATATCTATATATATATATACTGTATGTATGTATATGTATGCAGCCATAAGGTACCCTATATTTTGCAATTAATCAAGTAGACCTACTTTATTAATAAATTAATAAATCTTTGTTTACACTTTGGGTCAGTGAAGTATCACCTTAATAGTATCAGCTCAATAATGCACAATGCACGAGACCCCACTGCTTTGAATAGCCCTGCAATGAATAGGCTATTCGTTTTGTTTTCATATCATCGTTGCAATCTTTTGGACCAATTTGGCAATCGTTTGACAACAGTAGGTCTATTATGTCGCATTCACTGTTTAAAGACCAACGGAGGAACAAGCGTTGAAAAGTCTGAAAGACAGGCGTATTGGATGGGCAATTTTTTATGGCTTTAAAAGTTGTGCTTGGGCTTGGATACAGTTACGGGATTATGGTTTCCCACTGAGGAATGGGTGAGTAGATAATGCATTTTTCTTCTATTTGGATCTTTCATTTAGAAACTATTAGATTCGGTCTTCTTGCCTTTCTGAAACGTAGGGATGGGTACCGAAACCCGGTATTGACTAGCTCGTTCGTTGTCCGTCAAATATTTTGTAAGCGGTATCGATAAAAGTAGCAGTACCGTTAAAATCTTAACGATACACTGAACACATTTCGCTCAAAGAAATTTTTCTTGCTTTAAGCCTTGGAATGTGTCTATTTATTTCACCATTGTGTTGTCATAAGGGTCAAAAAATGTAACTATGTTTAACAGCAGAAAAAAACCTCAGATGATCTTTTATCAACTTGAAATTTAATGACTGACTATGACATTAGAAATTGAAACATCACCTTTGTTAGTTTGTTCCTTTGTTTGCTGACCTACCAGTTGAATAATTAACACACAACAAAACCCACAAAGAAGCGCACACACAATGGGAAATTGAGATCATGTCCTCCTGATTGAACTCTCTCTCCTTCATGACCTTACCCACAACTCAAGTTCAAAGACAAAATAAGATTTCAAACACAATAAACATTTCCTGAAAGGTTGTTGACCAATGGGAAACACAGTCAGATGCTGTAAAAGTGCAGCAGATGACAGGATCCTCAGTTCCCTCTCTGCTGAAGCCATGAGTACATGTTTCAGTGGACAACAGGTCATACATCAGGTTTTTTCGGATGTTCAGAAGAAAGAAGAGAACAGTGATTTAGAACAGGAGGAGGAGCAGGCAGAGGAGGAGGAAGACGTATCTGAACAACAACAGAGCCCAATGCATCATCTTCATGTGACGAAGTCCCACAAGCTGAAAGTAACATGGTTTTTCTCACCATATGAAAACCAGGGCAGGATGGCAACACAAAATGTCATACCAATCTTGCAGCTGTTCATGCCCAGGAGCAAACAATCATCCTGGAGATTGGAGACAAGAGGAGGATGGAGGGCATTGACCTGCGTGCCTACATCAGGCTGCTGATCTTAGAGGGTGTTGTACAGGTCCTGAGGCGAGGCTAGATCTGGTTCCTGGGAGGCAGAGAGAGGAAAGGTGATTTTCCATCTCAATGTGTCACTGAAGGCTTTCACACTTTCGATAAGACCTATAAGACCTATGAGAGACAAACTGGCAGCCATAAGGGAGAAGAGGTGGGTGGAGCGTCTGTCAAACCTCTACAATCATGGGCCTGGAGTAACGGTTTCATATCTGTAATGTAAGTGATTCTTACTGTTAAATAAAATCCCTGTTTGAGGTAGAATTCACCGCTAACAGGACTGATTGCTCTCTATTGACCACTCCAAATGGCGATGACAGTCAGGCTCAACGTAATGAGAGGTGCACAATAAAGGAAGTGAGGAAAGCCAACATTACCCAAGATTAACTGTCATTCAGGTAAACAGAGAGGAGAGGGGAGGGGAAGATATCGTTCTCTCATCTGAGATTCCTGCTGCTTTGGTGCAACCTCCATCTCAGATTGTCAGCAGCCCACTCTTCATCTCTGTCAATTATTTACTGTGTAAATACACCTGGCTGCTTCTTCTGACCTTTCAGAGAGTTTGAGGAATTTCAGTCAATTAAGAACCATTTTTGAAGCAGATGCTGCGCCGGCAACCTCACTCTCTACTCACTGAAAAACCTGCCATGATTCCAATTTGCAGCATGAACCAACCTGAGACTGTATGGAAAAAAGCTGCCTAATGACCACAGTTATGGACTAGGAGCCTCTAAAGACATAAGCTATTTTTTACACGCTGTCAAAAAAAACACCTTTGGGAGAAATGTGCTGTCAGAAGAATTTCTGACAAACCTGAGAAAATAATGAAATGAAGGTTTGCCAGTGAGACAAAAGACAGGAGGGAGGATGGGGGAAGAAAACAAAGAGCAGTCTTTTATGCTGATTCATATCCTGTCCAGGAAAAATGAGGCACACTCCCGCCATATGTCCATCTCCTACAATTAACCACTCATTTTGCTAAAGGTCTCCTCGAGCGTCGAAACAACAAGAGAGAGAGAGAGAGATGGAGATCTTTGTGTGGTATGTTTCTCTTCTCCGTTTGGCAGGAAGCTTCCTCTCAGCAGGCACTAAGAGATCTTTTCTCCCAGCACTGATTCCATCAGGATTAGCGGGAAATGGCAGAAATCAATGCACTGAGGAGTTGGCGTGTATGTTGAGGATGCCTGGATTTGGAGGAGAGGAACCAATCCAGTGAGGCGGGGGTATTAGTTCTAATCTCTTGGAGCAGTCAGTGCCAGAGTCTCCCTAAAGCTGGGCTCAGACTACACGAGGTTTGGACCGATTTAACCCTGATTCACCCCTCCACACAATCGAAGGAGAGATCTGGTCCTGGACCTTGGTCGGTACTGATGTTCAGCCCAGATTATCTGGTAGTGCGAGGGGTTCACAGATCCAGTCTTAAATCTCCTAAACTCTTCACAGACTCATCGAGGCTGCAATAACGTCAAACATGTCTGATATTTAGGAGTTAAAATCTGTATGATTACACCGTCCATCCCAGAGTAGCTGACGGTGTTGCCAATAACCGGTAAACATTCTAAGCCCTTGAGGCTAATGTTAGCTAGCATACTATTGTTGACAGATATTAAAACTGACAGATAAAATCTAAGTTCTCGTTGAAGAATGGACAACCTGTGTTGACCACGTCATCCAGACTCGTTCAGCCTTTTGCTTTTGTACATTACAGCAAGCATCACAGTCTCTATTTTGTTTACATCTGCTTCCCCATGAGATCATGTGATCTCCTCCCTCTGGCAGGATAATCATCATGATATCCTGTAGTATGTGTGATGTGTGATGCCCCATTATTTTGAAAACTTGTAGTGTGAGTCTGGTTTAACACATCTCTACTTTCAAATCCTCACTTGGAGTGAAGTTGATCTGGAGGAAAGTTATTGATACAGGATGTGTATTTGATGGAGACGTCATTTAATTAATAACCTGCCCACTTGTCAGACTGAGGCCAGTTTGCCGTGAAAAAAATCCAGAAAGTTTGACCCTCAGTCTCTTTCTGGCCCTCTCTGTGCGCCTGTGTGTGCAGCACACCAGTTAAGTAAAAAACCCAGCCAACTCCTGATCACCTGCTTGCTCGCTGAGAATTCAGCATGTATATAAGAGATGTTAAGGATATTTTAACCCTTGACTGAGCTAAGCTAGCAGGTTTTGCCTGCTTCCAGTCTTTTTGCAGAGGATGGTTAAACACATCTACACACTGGCCTCTTTCTGTACTTGATACACAAACTGATATCAATCTTCTCATTGATGTCAAGTATTTTCTATGAAGTGACTGTCCTTTTAACTGTTGTAAAAAGAAAGCAACAGAGAAAAATGAATACCCAATGGTAATTTTATTATACAGAATGTAAAGTTTAATTATTTAATTTAAAATTTTCCTGTCTTGAGTCTTAGCAGAACCCTGGAGCTAAAAATCCAAAAGAGAATGTAATCCTTTGTGGCCGTGACAGACAACAATCCTCAAAACACTGAGGTCTTTGTTGAGCCAAAGATGAACCATGATCACAGAACAGCTCATTTAAGCCTGTCGTGGATTTAATTCCTATAAAGATGCTGTATCATGTCACTGAAAAATTATTAATCATTGTGCAACCATTTCAAATCATATATTACAGGCTCTTTTGTGCTGCCATCGGTCAGTATATGCTCCTTTCTAACACCTGCAGCCAGCACTGGAGCATAATGGAAACTTAAAGAGGGAAGTAGATTTCTAGCTTCAGCACCCTTTTGTGAGTCCGCCTACTCAGCACACAGATTCTTAGCCATTATCCAGGTGTGTGATTGAGTTTAGCGCTTTAGCAGTCATGCTAGTCTCCACTTTCCTTTCCTCCTTTACCTTTGCACTCCCCCATACTGCTGCCTTCAGCAGAAATTAGCCATATTAAGGCAGTGACTAATCGCTTCACGTTTTCCCTTCCACTGCACTTGCCGTTCTGGCCACGGCTGTCTGGATCCATAGGTAATGTTAGCCTTATACGAAAGCCAGACCACCTCAATCAATAGCTGCCCCCAGGCAAGGACGGAGATGGGAAGGAGAACAGGATGCCGCCTAATTCAATGAAAGGGATATTACCCAGTGCTTGCAACGCGCCAGGGCATGAGTAATCATAGACAAATTCATTTTAGAGCCCTGGAGCCCAGTATTGCTTTCAATTAAGGGCAGAGTTTAGAGCGAGTAGGGTGCATATAGTGGGAGCTCCTGTGAGTGGGCAGGAGAAGGAGGGAGACGCAGAAGGAGAGGTTCAGACAGAGCTCGGATCAGTTTCTGTTGACATTGCCAATTTGTAGGTGAGGTCTTCTTCAGGCATTCAGCACAGCCGGTGTAGCTGGTGCAACGCTTGACTAACCAGCTCATCCATCTGCAGGAGGCGGGATGTTGTTTTCCACCTAATGGAAAATATGCATGTTATAGGATGCTGCTGATGGAACGCTGGCTACAAAACAAATGTTGGGATGAAATAAAAAGGAGGGAAGTTTAGTGGTAACTGCTGCTGAAACCTGGAAGAGAAACAAAGACAAAGACAGAGGAGCTGATGAACAGTGACTGTAGTCAAACTGATTTATCATAGATTTTACTCTATTTTGAGGGAATATCTTTATGTCATGACAGGCATCATAGACCTAAAGCCAAACTGATGAATCTGATCCACTGCACATTTATAGAGAAATGCCTTTAACACCATGTGTTTGCTGAGAAATGGTGTCTGTACTTCAGACAAAAGCAGAAAAACACTTCCTGAGGAAAATGTGTGATTACTGCTGAGCTCGCTACAGCTTCTTGAATATCTTTGAAATTATTCTAACACCGAGAGTTAATGAAAATTGACTTCAGTGTATTTTCTAACTGAAAGGTTATGAAAGCTCTTATTGTGTTTGAAAAAAAACAAACTGAGAGCAGTCTGTGCAGCACATGAGAGATGTCAAAGCGGAGAATGATTCACAGGCAGTTTATAACTCATGCAGTGTAAAAGTCATCAACTGATGAATGCATGAACCCCACTTAGTGTTTTGAAACTGCGCTACAGTAAAGTGTTGCTCAAATTTAAAGCGTGGATTCTGTTATAATGAGCCCATTGTCACTTAAAACCTTAAACTCTGGAATAAAAGTCAGTATCCAAGTTAGATTTCAACCTGGTGATCAAACAATGGCAGGTCCCAAATCACAACAGAGAAGAGACGGAGAAGCATTGTTTAATCTGTGTATTAGTAATTAGTACAGTATTAATTCTAAGCAAGTACAACTTGCTTAGAATTAATACTGTACTAATTACTTCAGTACAACTGAAGTAATTGTGCATTACTTTAATATTCCCATTATATTAGATATCATATATATTGTATTTGACTTTATACTTTACACTATTTACTAGTGAATATTACATGATCTGCCAATAAAATGTGATGGACTACTGCAGAATAAAAACTACTCATCATAATGTAAAGTAGTTAGAAATTTGAGTATTAAAATAGTGTTTATGAATGAATGTACCTGTAATAATAACCCAGCAGCCTAATTAATATGAGACTCCAAATAAGATTTTGAATGCAGTACTTGAATGAGTAATGGAGGATTTCTACATTGAGGAGTTGCTACTTTTACGTAAGTAAAGGATGGGTTCATACCTACAGAAACCGAGAAAGGCCGTACTCGCATACTTTATCCGGTTATCTGGAGATGACAAAGCTTGTTTTCTCATTATAATGACTTTGTTAATCAGAGATCAGTATGCAGCCAGTAAGCAGATGGAAACTTCTAGAGCTGTAAAGTGAAAATGTCAGGACGACACGTTGATCAACATCAGAGAATATTTCAATCAAGGGCAGAAATCACACTGCATCTTTTCATACAAGATCATACAAGTCCCCGTCAGCTAACGAGTCACTAAGGGTTGTTGCTAAGGAGGAGTGTTACTGCGACTTAGTGTATGAGGTTCACTCAAAATCGTTTCTCCTGATAATATCTTATTTTAGGACAATGAGCTTCGTTATCTTGAGATAATGGGATTAAAAAAAATATTTGTATGTCATATGAGTAAGGCCTTTCCTACCACATATGAACCACGTATGATTCAACAAAATATCTCTACTACAGTGCTCTACAGCCAAACTCTGACCATCTGCTGCCTCAGCACAGATCCATCGGAGCAGGTCTTCAGCTGTCCAGTGTTGTTGAGTCTGTGTCCACCTCAGGTTTCTGGTCTTGGTGACAGGAAGTGGAACCGTAGCCTTTCTGTATTTTCCATAGCTGGAATATTCATCACATCACATCACATCCTGTATATTCAGAAAGTTTTAAAAAGTGTTGGTGTTCAGTCATTAAGAATACACAGGAATGTAACCATCCAGCTGTTGTCAGACTGCTTGCTGTGTGGATATTGGACTAATATCCATGATATTTCAGTGAGAGAATAAAAGTGAGTGGGATGGAAGAGATGGTATTTGTGCAAGAATTCCTATAAAACTGCAATCTAAACAAGAGCACACTTAGAGAGGCACCTCCACCAACGCTGGACGGCTCTCCAGCAGTGCTTTTGTTTACCAGTAAATAAAACAGTTATGGAGGCTGTGTCTTTTCAAGCAACTGTTAGATTTGATTTCCTAACAAACTGGCATGAGATTTTTCAACAAATAGCAACTGACTGCATTTCAGTCTGAAATGCCAGACTCTCTCCCAGCAGCAGCCTCAGAAAGCAGTTTTGGAGCCACCGTTGTCATGCTTGTACATCTACAGATCACTGGAATCTCATCAGCCGATCTTTTTTTAACCTCTGTCCGGCTTCATTATTCAGGAAGAGAAGGACTTTGTAAGTTTGAGAAATCCCAGATATGCCATGTTTATTAAATGTAACAGTTGTTCTGGTCGGTGACATATTAGATATGGCCTTGAGGGGTCAACATGAGGACTCATAGCCATCTTTGAATTTTTTGTTTTTTCATATTTCAGTATAAGACTCCTCTCATTTCATCTCATGTGCTAAAGTATATAAATGGCGTTCATTCTCTATCCAGGACCAAGTGTCAGACAGAGTTAGCTACCAGCTCATGAACATGTTGCAGCATTTAGCAGCTAAAGAGCCAGATATTTTTGCTCAGGAGCCAGTGGAGACCAAACCCGAGCTCAAAGAGGAGCAAGTATTGGAGTTATATTCATCAGGTGGACACAAACACAACTCCAAATTAATGCTAATGATGCTCTGTGTCTGCTGCATACCACAACAATTAGGTGATGATACTGTATACCAGTGCTGTGTGTACAATTTTTCGGGAATCCGTTGGCTCACAGGATTCAGATAGAGTGAGAGACAGGAAGAGAGAGAGAGCTGGAAGCCACAAACAGCTGTTTCCACGTGCCACCTCCTGCTGATTGAATGATTGTGAATTGTGAATGCTCTGTTTATTAAATGTAACCTCAATAATTAATACTTTATTTGTGATGACAATCACCCTACTGTCATCACTTTGGATATCCAATGAAGTGCACGAGAAGGAGACGGGCGAGCAAAACTCTTTGGTTGCCATGCTCAAGTGCATTTAGGGCACTTGTATCACTTTTGCTATTTTGACAGCAGAACAAAAGGTCGCTGCTCCAGATGTATGGTTCAAAAGAGTTGTACTTAGTTTTGGGCATTACATGCAGTAAACCAATCAGATCCCATTCCCTTTAATAGCCAGGCACTTACACCTTGGCAGACACAACGTTAGACATCTTTTATGTTATATTATGAGAAGTGTAAATACATTTTCCTTTCATTATGAAACTGTGGTGGGAAAAATTCAGTCTAAGTGATGAATGGGAAACACTGTGGCCTCTGCTTGTGAGTGTACGCACGTTGTCCACCTGCCTATGTAGGTGCATATTACTCTCTTGACAATGCTCCTTAAAATAACAGTGAAATACTGCGCCACTGACTTCAGACCAGGTCTTTGTTGGCCAATCACTTTCTGCTGCCTCAAGATAACAATGTACCAACAATGTACCTGACCACACCTCATTTTAAGACCAACACACATGGGCGCTCCAATAAGCAGCAAGTGTATTTGCTATTTTACCAATGAGAACTGTGTCGGTTTGAAACTAACAAAGACCTTGCCGGGTGCAAGATAGAAAAGCCTAAAGAGATACTTGCTCATAAGAATATTACAAGTGTCTCAGGACTATCACTCCCTCAATCCAACCGACGCCCCGCCCTCATCACCTAAATTAGGTTATTTGTAGACAGCACAAAACCCAAAGTAAAGACTTCAAAGTTTTCCTTTAGAAACTAATGAGTGAGATCGTGTCATGTTGTTATGTAGAAAGATGTATAGGATCAGTCATACAGAACTACAGATAATCCAGGGAACCCATCACTATATTTCCTGTACATCCACTTAGTGTTACTGGCTAATTAATGGCTGACCCGTTCTTTGTACATATTTGCTGGCAGACGCAGAGGCTAATGGAGTGAAGCCCTCGGGTTAGAACATTCACACTTGCATGACCGCTCTTTAAAATAGGCCAGCTTCAAGCCATTTCAGTGTCAGCGCAAGAAAAACTTGCCTTTTGAAACTTTCATCAATGATATATTTAGTTTCTCCGCTGCTGGTGCAGACCAGCTGGATGAAACAGACCTGTATGATGGATGTCTTCAACTTTCAACCTCTGCATACTTTCAGACAGCTCTGGGATAGGATCAGGCTGCGAGTCACATGTGGTAAAAGCAACAGCAAGAAGCAGCGCATCAGTGCGACTAAACAGAACATGTTTCAAAGGAAAAAATAAATAAAATAAATACTGGATTCAGCATTTCCCATGATGCAACCACTACTATGTTTTTCATGCACAGTAATCTCAGACTTTTGGAGCCTGCTGTATGAGTCAGTTCACCTTTGAACTCGCCTAGAAAAAACATCCAAATCAGTCTTAAACAACACAACCAACCAGCAAATTTGCACAGAAATGAAGTTGCAGTTCAAAGTCACAGACAATAAATAAGCCTGTGACAGGGTAGTTATCTGCTCCCATTCATTGGCCTTTACACAGTTCAGAATTCACTACAGCAGTATCAGAGGAAAGAGAGACGACGGCTATTTTCAAGAGATGTACCAACGCTGCAACTCGAGCTATTTTTGTATGTATTCCAGTAAATGCCAAAGCAATACACCTCGCCTAATTTTCAGTCACGCCTCAACGAAAACTGCTTTTAACAGCTCACGTCTCGTCCTCCTTGCTGCAGAGTTCAACTAGTTTCCGCTGACAGGAGAATTATAGGTCTGCGCTGCTCACTACGCAGCTTGAATGGGACATGGCACCGGAGCAGAGCAGCTCTGAGCCTGACACAAAGGAGAGTATCTGAATGTAGAGCTGAATGTAGAGCAATTAATTAGGGTCCTGTGGCCTATTATCTAGGTTTTCCATCTCATAATACAAGTCTGAGATGAGATGAATATGAAGTCACATGAAGGAATAGTACACCAGTTTGTTGTAAAACAAAATGACAGATGGATGACTTCTTCAAATGTCATTCTGTCTCACCTCATTAATTCAGAGGGAATATACAAGTGTCTGGCTCCATGCAGGGAGGTGGACTTGTGCTTTGTGTTGTATACTGTAGTGAGTTGAGTCTGACCAACACTGAGGAAATAATATCTGAAGATAATAATATCTCAAATAGAGCATAATTGAGATTATATTCAGTCCCTCTCATGTTAACATTGGACTGATTAGAGGCTTGATAAGTCCTCTCCTTGTGTTTTCTTTCACAAATTCACTGAACAACAAAAACTGCAAAACTGCAATGAGTGTTTTCGCTCCAGTTTAAACTCAGTCTGTAACTTCTGCCTCTAGGGGTCTCACAATCAAAACTTGTTCAGGTGGTTTTTACCAGCAGCTGAATTATCCACAGAGGTGTCCTCCTCTCCATAACAAACACACCAGGGGATTAAAACCAGTAGAAATAATGAATAAAACATTAATGATGCTAAAAGTCAGGCAGTCTTGGAGGAGCTGGGAGCTGAGCTGTCTAACATTTCCTCAGCTTGTTTCTCTGAAAACTTAAGATAGAATGATTAAAATCACAGATTTGGTAACAGTGTGACACTCAAACTACAACTGGGTATAGTTACAGGGTTACAGGTACAATAAAACGCACTTCTGACCACAGCCATTTACAACCATTTCTGATTTTGGGTGTGATCAGAAGTATAACTTTAACTTTCATGTAGAAAGTGTCATTGTATTTAAGTTTTTCACAACTTAATTAATTTTAAAAATGATTAGAGATCGAGACAAATGCATTTTGCAGATCACTTAATGACAAATGATGTTTTCACTTATTTCAATTCAAATCTAGTCCAGCAAGCACCCATTAGTGGCTGTTGGTATTATGGTGATGGTCGTATGCATCATTCAGATCCTTTTACAGCAACAGGACTGATGCACCAGAGAGAGTGTTATTTCGGAGCTATCAACACCACGAGATACAACCTTAAACAGTTGTTGTTGTGTTTTATCAGGTTTGAATACCCCATGTATTTAAAAAAAAAAAAAAAGGATGGCTGGAAGATGGTTTGGACCATTTAACCTTTCCTACCTTTCCCAGGATGCACTGCTGCATTGTGAAGCAACAGTATCCTCAATTTTTGATGCTGACATGTTTCAATAGGAATATATAACAAAATGATATTTCACTTCAAAGTATGAATTGGCCTCAAACTGCTATTAGTCAACAAAAAGTAAGTCAGACGCTCAAAAGCGTGAATGAAGGCCTGAACAGTGAAACTCATTCATTGAACGGCTTCAGTGTTTCCCTTTGCTTTGATCTTCACTGTTGGCTTCACCCTCCTGTCTCCCTCAGCTGAGGCCAGGGTCAGCAGCAGGTCAACAGACAAGGCATCCTGGGAATTACCAAAACATCCAAGGACCTCAGTGAGAGCCTGGTTCTCTGCCCACCATCTGGTTTCCTCTGTTGGGACAGTCTCTTCCCACCTCTGCACACGCTTGTAGAGGAAGAGGATGAAAAGAGGGCCATTAGTGTTTCGGACTGATTATTGTGTACACTAACAATATTAAATTATATAAAAGTAGCTACCTTGCTGCACCATCTGGTCAGCCTAAACTTTGTGCTTGCACCCCTTTGTCTCTCCCAATCGCCCAAGCCGTAAGCATGTCTATATTTGCTGTAGGGGGGTAAATGGGCAGTGGTACAACCTTGGTGTGCCTTGAATTCAGTGGTGTAGTCTATGTGATACACACGTACCCGCTAAGAAAGCTCCATAATTTCCGTATAACCACCTAAAACTGGGAATGGATATGTAACAACATTTTGTGACAGAACTTGCACTTCAGCAATTTGTTTTTGTAAAAGAAAGGGTTGGGAGATCTGACAGTAAACTCAACAAACGTGTTGAAGTGTCCCGCCCACAGCACCATCTGATTGGTCACACATCATGAGTAACAGCCTATCAACGCTGAAAGCTTCTGTGCACACAGACGGTCACAGACTAGAGCAGCAGCAGTTAACGAGCAGCTCCGGTTAACGAGTGGAGCTGTGTGTCGAAGGTAAGACAGCAGACATCACTGAAGCTGTAATAAACATCACAATCCTCCACACTGAGGTTACAACAACACCACACTCTGATGAACACGTTCACCTGTTGGTCCTAGACACACAGAGAGAGAGAGGGAGAGAGAGAAAGACAGAGAGAAGCTAGCGCTGACTGCTAAAGTGCCTAGCACATCTGAATATCATGCTGAATTAGTCAAAGACTGAAAGGAGCAGAGAGCTCTGGGTGCTGGAGCAGAACTAGTGTAAGTTTAAAGACATAAACTGTGTTCAGACAGAGCAGCAATAAACTCTCGCAGTAACAGAAACTGACTGGAGAGGAGACACCACACTGATGTCAGCACACGAACGCTCACTCACTGCTGTCAGTGAAAGGTAATGTACTCTGAGTAAACGTGTTAAGAGGAGGGGTCAAACATCTTATATTATGATAATACTTTTATTATTATTAACAAACAAATTTAGGCTGCCAGGGAGCCAGTATCAGTTCACAGGCGAGAACAGCGCCAAAATCAGCCAATTGATTCCACCCAGGTTCTTTGAAGTCTGTGCATACACCTGATAACTATTAATATACACTCAGTTGGCAATCTATTAGGAACATCTAGCTATAAGTGATGTAGTCTAATACAACATTCCTGCTGTAAATCCTCCTTCATGAAGGTTAAAATGTTCAGTTTGTATTAAAATTGTTTTAGAGGGTTGTTGATCCGACAGTATGATCAGTGTGGAGGATGGAGGTAGGCAGGTAAAATGTTAAGCAGGGACATTGTAGTCTAAGTCCAGGTCTCCATCAACTGCTGCTTCTTCACTTACTCATGATTTAAGGACATTCAGTTGCCATAAAATAGATTTTTCACATCAAGCTTTTCTACCATTAGAAATAAGCATCAGTGCTACCATCTCATTGTTTTCATGCTCGTTTACCCTCTGATGAACACATTTCCATATTTTCACACTTCCCTTTATGAAAAGACTCAGCAGGAGCAAATGCGAAACACACAGAGCACAGTTTTTGTTTTTTATGTCAACCACTTACTGTACGTCTGGTTTCATCCTTGCTGTGAAAAACTTTTGCTAGTATGGGATGTGTTGGTGGCTGCTGAGGATGATATCTAACATCACCAACATCTTGTGCTGGGCTGCTGTTGTCTCAGTGATCACTGCGTGTGTCCCTTCCTCTCTTTGTTCCTTCTCTCAGCATCAGACTCGTAACTCGTGTATTAAGTGGCAGTAAAAAAGTCAGAAGATTATAAGCACTTGGTAACAGATAGTCAGAGCAGCTATTGATTAAACAACTTATGCATTCATTAATTTTATTTTAATTTTATTAATTTCATTTTTTAATGTCTTTTAATATTTAGCACATTGACTTACTTGAGAGTGAAATGTGCTACATAAATAAAATTGATTTGACTAGATATTTATTTAATTATGTACCTGTTTATTTAAAGCTCCCTATTTTTTATTCTTCCCCTGTGTTTTATTTGAAGTGTTGATCCATAAGAAGATATATTTGTGGTTTTAAGAACCAAAAACCATGTCAGTGTAGTTTTACATCTCCTCTCTCAGGCTTCTCTCTAGAGCTCTAGTTACAACAGGTCGGTGAGCCAATCAGAAGAGAGGAGGCTCTGAGCCTCTCTTCTGTTTGGCTGACTGTTTACTGAGTGACCCAATAAAAATGTAGCAGATTTCAGGTAAACACTCAGAGAAACCAAATCCTGCAATGTTGGATGGTTGGTGGTGGGTGGGGCTTGGGGCGTGGCTGAGGGTGGTGACTGCTTTGTTGTGACATCACAAAGTTCCACAAGTCCTGACGGCTGGTTTTAAGGCTCAGTTTCTGAATACAGGCTGTGTGCATTTCTCTGTGGACTGAGGCTCTGATACTTTCACAGTATTAATATAGAAGCTAAACCTGATCTATAATCACACTACACATGGAAAGAGACCTTTAGACTGTATGGGAGCTTTAAATATTAATAAATTCACTCTTTCATTCATTAACTTGTCTTATTGACTTATATCTACAATGGAAACATCATAAGCTTCTGAACATCTGGATTTCTTGCAGAATCCATCATCAGCTGTTCTTTCTGTGAACTGCAGTCACTTTATTCCACATACTGTCTATGCTGGTACATCCCCTCAGCAGTCCTGTCCTCCAGAGGTTGTGGTGTCACAGCTGTTTTTAGAGCAGGTTAACCAACATGGTGATCGTCCAATTAAATCATTTTGTTTCTGACTGGGTGTCCGGCCCACCGGGAATGTTCCTGATTGGCCAACCCAGCACTGGCTGAAGCCCTGCTCTGTGACGACACGGTCAGCTGTTCAAGTGTTTAGGGCCCGGTGCTACTTTCAGTCCTGGTCCTCCCTCTGACTATCTCTCTCTAACAGCCTCTGAAAAAAATGACTCCAGTACTCCTCTGGCCCCAGGCTTTCACTCTGTGGACATTTACTGTCACAGGCTGTCTCTCCTCCACACACACACACACACACACACACACACACACACACAAACACACACACGACTTGTCTGAGAGCGGCTGTCTGAGGAGAAATATAGAGTGTAAAGATTATTTTATATGTATGGTGCTGAGGACACATCACAACCTCGTAATAATGACATTTTGAAATTTTCTATTTACCGCTTGGATGAAAATGTTTTGCTTTTTCAGCAGCTGCCTCTGTTTGAGACTTGTGGTTTTTTTTTTTTTTTGAGCAATGTTTCATTGGAATTCAGATCATACTCACTTGGTTTTAAAGGACATGATATTGCTCTGAAATGTCATTTTTCTCTTCACTCTGTCTCACATAAAACCATGTCCTTCTAGTGCTCAGACCCTGTCGCTTTTCTCATCCTCTTTAGGTATTTATGGTCCAGACGAGGGCTGGGTGTCTGCCTACCCAGAGTGTGGAGAGAGAAACCAGTCGCCAATCAACATTGTGGACCAGGACACCAAAGTGTCCACAGAGTATCAGGAGCTGACACTGGAGGGCTTTGATACCGAATCCTCTAATAAGACGTCTATGAAGAACACCGGCAAAACAGGTATGGTGGAGACAACACAGACTCCTGTGGCTGATTGAATTTCTCCTGGTTTATAGCATTTTGATTTATGTGGGATGAGCTTGTTTGTCTCACACTCACTGAAATGCTTGAATTTGTAAACTGATCGAGTCAGCTAAATGCTAAAAAGGAAGCATATGGACATTTTATGGAAGACTGAGAGGCTGATTTGTTCAGCATTTGAAACACATTTGAGGTCCCCAGTATTTCCAGCATTTCACATTTACTTTATACTGTGTCTATAGCTCAGTTTGTCTGAAACGTTGATCCAGAGCAGGATGTCTTGACATCTACTGGTCCAGTTGCTGTTAAACTTCATGAAATATTCATGGTCTCAGGGAATGATTCAAAATTTCTAACATTTTGTCCAATGGCACAAGCAGCTGAAATGTTGGGACATGAGATATGAAAGAAATTCAAACTATCCTGTGCATTTTAATTGTGACCCCAGACCTTTCCTGTCAGGACCATAGACTGTAAATAAAGATGGACGTATCCTCTGTGACGTGTGTGGAGCTGAGACTTCAGTGCATGATGGTTTATGGCAAGCATACACTCACCCACCTGTCACTCATAGAGGCCACGCCCTAAATTCTACATAACGTTAATCCTTAATAAAAATGTAAACAGGTGAGTTATATAAACAGGTGTAATGAAGGAGGAAATTATCTCTAGAGACCAAAACAGTTTTTGTACCAGGCTGTAAACATGTTTACTTCTGCTGTAAAGTTGGACATTTTAACATGGGAGTCTATGGGGACTGACTGACTGTTGGAGCCAGACTCTAGTGGTCATTAGAGGAACTGCAGTTTTTGGTTCTTCAGTGTTGGCTTCATTTTTCATTCGCTTGGTCAGAACCATGCTCACGCCAAAATGCTACTAAAACTATTTGATGATCCCACTGAGTTTGTCCAGCACCCACTCTGGGGACAAACTTTACCCCCATATGATGTCACTACAAAGAGCTCAAGAGTTCACCACTGAAGTGGCTAAAAGGCTCAGGTGGCGACTGTCCTCCTGTAAAAAACAAGCCCATAGGTCATCTGTGCAGCAGGTTATTATGATCCATAGTTACGTTTCGTTGCTAGGTGACATCTAGTGGTCACAGTAATCTTGACAGGTGACGTAGTATAAAGAGAGACAAAGTCCACGTCAGGAGGAGGCTGTGGTGGAAGGATGAATATGACACAGGACGTGACACGTGTTCCATTCCCATGTGAAACCAGCTGTTTATGTTGTTTCTATTTTCCATGACAGTTTGACAAAGTTAACCACATTGTTATTATTGTAACCATGACAACCAAGATGGTCTAACTTTGAGAAAGTACTTATTTTAACCCAAATCACCATCTTTTCCTAAACCTAACAAGCCATGACTGTTATTACAGTAACAATGGCTACGGAGGTAGGTATGCTGCTGTTGGTACAGTGCTTATTATTGTAACCATGACAACCAAGGTCCAGTACACCTGCCGCCATAAGGGTGCTATTTCAGGATACAGTCCTATGTGTGTTATCAGAGGGTTGATGGTTGTTGAGTTTGGAGGACTGTTTGCGTAGGTGCTGTACAAAGACATTCAAGTATGTAGTCTTTGAGAACAGAAAAAATGATTAGTTTATTGTTGATTTTGTGCAACATTTTCATATTATGGGATGTGATGAACATTAAATCCTCTCGAGTCTGGTATCAGGACTACTGCTCTGGTTCTGTTTATGCACTTAACGTGCTGGTCTTAGTGAAACACTCAACAGGTCATGATCCTTCACTGACCTTATCCAAAGTTCCTCTGTAGCCTGAACTAACCTTAAGGGATGAGGGATGCAATGTGTGATCTCTTGCCTCCATTATCATCCACCCAGATCACCTCCCTGTGCCATCTGTAGAGTGTAACAACATTCATCCTGAACATACAGTAATCCATGCAGCAGTTACGCTGCCTCCCAAACTTATTTGTCAGCATTTTTTAGTTGCCTATAAATGCAGTTTTTGTTTTGCCTGAGGTATGGCAGCGTTCAACTTTACTAAACTACTCTAATTGTGTGCTCACAGTTTCTTATGGTTTACATCTGGAAGAGCTCACTGTCTCTTTTATCTCCGAGTGGTTTAGATAATGTGGATAAACTGTTGCACTGCTCATTTTTCTTGCTCAGTCACTTTAACAATGTTATCACTTCCCCAGATCTCAGCAATTACTTCTGCTGATAGAAATGGTCAAAACTCTGGAAATAATTATCCTCTGATCTCATCTTTTATTTGATCTTAATCATGTTTCTCTTTTCACTTAACCTCACACTCGTCAAACTTGAGATTGCATCACGTCGCCACAAACCTCAAAATAGTAGAGCGGTGTTCTTCAAAGGCATTTTGCCAGTTGTTTATGACAGAGTGTTTGTAACCCCACAGCTCTGTGACAGACTACAGTTCAAAGAGAATGAAAAGCTGAAGTGACGTCTCTAATAATCCCAGCTCATACTGGCAGGTGTCTTCATGTCAAACATCTGTTGCGTCACTTTCCTGCACATGATTATCAAACAAGACAGGTGCAATATGCAGCAAGTCATTTATGGTGAAGATTGCACATCCCACTTTCACACAGACACACTGCAATCCCTGTTAGTAGTGCCATGGCAGGTGTCACTGCCTGTAGGATTCAGCACCGGGCCATCTGCATTCGCCTCTCCTGGCATCTCGAGGACCCTCCTCGTCAGCCACAGGTATTTTTCACAATTCCAGGTTGTCACTAAGATGGATGATCCTTCCCCCTCAGTGGAGAAATGGAGTTGAAAGGCTTTTGAGAGGCAGAGGCCACAGGTGGCTGCTGGCATCGCTGTTGACAACACTCTCGAGTACCACCCGAAGCACTGCACAGCTGTGTGTGTGTGTGTGTGTGTAGCACTGCAATGTCTAACATCCAATCATTTGCTCAGTCCAAGCCATGTGGTTCATGTGTGATGACACATTTGAATAAACTGCCAATTTGTCTCTTGGATTACTGTGGATTTTGTTTTGTATTAACCCTAATAACAGAGAGAGACCTAACAAATAGAAACGTCTGATCCATTCAAAAACACTGTATCTGAACAAATGATAGCTGATATATTACACTACATAACATCTGTACACATCTGAGACAACAGAGAACATCTGCACCAAAAAAAAGTTAGTGGTCTTGATCCCCCAGAGAGAATCTGCATAAAATTTATTGGCAATTGGTTGAGATACTTTAGTCCGGAGTGCTCAATATTCCCATCACTAAAAAGAACATAATGTAAAAAATCTGGTTGGAGCTGGGGATGCAACGGTTATAGATTAGGATGGTACGATTTTAGTCTGAGGAGTAATCACGGTTTCACGATTATTATGCATGAATTAATTTAACAAGATTTCTGATGAATAAAATCACATGAGCATTCTTTATAAATTGTAATGTCTTATTTATTGCTGCCTTTTGAAACAGAAAAAAATAAAGCAACCACCAAATACAGAATAAAATGATAGTTAAAAATAAAAAAGTCTGTATATCTCTGTAAACATCCATGTCAGTATTTCCCTTTTCAACAAAACAAATGGAGTCAAAGGCTGCAGGACCTCTCTCTGCAAAAATGTCACAACATTATTTAGTATTTTCAGTTTGTGTGTTCTTTTTTAATTAAAGAAAGAAATTGTGAATACCTCATATACGATGTTATTAATAACTGAAAAGCAGTTCATTAAAACCCATGGTACAGTGCTGGAAGTTTACAAGCTCCTAGTGTTAAGTCAGTGGCATATTAACCTGCCATGCCCAGAGTTTATTCAGCACCGATCGGAGGAGGCAACATAATGTAACGTTAAATGGTCACAGTGACTGACGCTGGTTTACTGCCTGTTTGATTCTATAACTCTCACCGCTACGCTGTTGATTGTGAGTGACATGTTTATTTTAAATCCCTCCCAACTCAGTGTTTCATGAAGTAACTTGCCTCCAACATAATCTAAATTCTACTGTTTCCGTGGAAACCATTGATTTGCTGCCATTAGCACTTGTGATACCCAGTCACATTAAAGAAGTGTGCCGTTATCTCTAAGTTTGAGAAAAATCTGAACTTCACGTGTTTTGTGCACCCAGCCCCTGATTTTATAACGTCGTCTGATAACATCACCAAACACATCAGTTAAAGACAAAGACTGAGCTGTGATTTCAGATGGATTTACTGTGACATGAGAGAGAAAGTTTGAAGACACACATTATTTTTCTTATTTTGTTCCTCACACAGAGGACAGCCTCCATCTGGGTAACAAACTGCTGCGCTGCAGTCCAGCCCAAAAAAGAGTGTGTGTGAAAGAAGCAAAAAAAGATGACGCACCATTTTACAGGAGAATACTGTGTCTGTGTTTATTGGTCAGGGGCCGCCAGGCAAGTAGCAGAGTCTTCAGGAAGTTAGAGCAGGAAATAGTAAAAGAGGAACAATAGTAATAGTAACCTCTTATAAGATGGTCAGTTTTACACTATAGTTATTGTAACTACTGTTAGTCACAGCCAAGCTCACTCTTTCCCGTGTTCCCAGTCTTTGTGCTAATTTAGGCTAAACAGCTCCAGCCTGTAGCTTCATCTTCACTGTATAGACACGGGAGCGCTGTCAGTCTTCACATCTGACTCTGCAAGAAAGCAAATTTACCAAATTAACTATTCATTTATTTGTTAAATTGGGTCCAGTTTAGCACTTTTCATCCCTGGCGCTAACCAAAGACCAGGACTTAATTTCCCAAAATTCATTTTAAGGCAGAGTCTTAACATACTTTTGGGAGATGGGGCTCAGCTACAGTATGAAGTCAGTATGCATCCAACACCCTTCAACTTGCATTCATATTAAATAACACATATACAGTGTACGGATAGTGGTGTTACTTGGTGTTTATTTCTTTGTGTTGTCCCAAAACCTCGGTCCAGAATGAAATACCACAACTATGGGTTTGAGAAGGGAGAGTTACAGTTTACAGTTTTGGCTGATTCCTTTTTGATCATCAAATATCAGTGTCCATGAAATTTGCTGAGCACATTACTGCTCCCCTCATCAGGAGGACATATCAGACTTTCACATCTTGTGATCTAATCAACAGTTTCCATGTAGACTTTGTGGAAGCAGCAATGCATGGAGTAGAGTCGAGCAGTGCATTGGGACAATGTCCCACAAGCTGCTTATAATAGCAAAATGTTAAACATGAAATGAAGCAGTGAATGGAATATAAAACGTGAGAGCGGACCCTGAGGCTAACATGGCATGAAATGTAGGTTCTTGCGCAGGCGTTATGAGCTGTGGGTATAGATAAATAGAAGATGTAAGATGTGGCAGTGGCGGGATAAGAGTCAATGTGACGTCTACACTAAAAATAAGATGGAGCACAGGTGAACATGTAAACTTAATTTTGAGGGACTGACTTGAATTTTGGTGAACCCAAGTTCTTCAGCCTCAAATTAATGTTTCCTCCTGCACTCAAGATCTTGCATAATGCAACAGGCCCATTGCCAGGACATTTGCTGAGCCACTACTGATAAATATAACAAAATCATAATTCATTATTTACTCTGTCCAACACTTTCTGATCAGCGTATCAGCTCCTATGAGACTACATAGATCCATCCTTTGTCATTGATCCATGCAGCTACTTTCTACATACTGTTTGACACAGACATACGGTATATCTAAATATGTAATTGAAACAACAGGTTGCTGTACTCTTACCCATTATTGGATCAAACATATATTAAACACATGAAGGATTCTGTTTGTCTTCAACAGTGTGATACAGAGGGAAGACACAGTGTGACATCCTCAGATGAAATAAGCTGTCATCTGCACCTGCTGCACAAACAGTTACAGTCACGCACAGAGCAGCTCCTCGCTAACTGTTGTCACAGCCTCTCGTTCACTTCTTCTCTCTGTCTGTCTCTCTGTCAATGTGAACTTCAAACCTGCTCTCGTGACAGCCACATCTGCTGCCAGCACAATACACCGTATCTATGTATATAGCTACTGCACATATATACATATATATATTATATATATATATTCCAACTTTATGGGCGACAGTATATATACAGTATATATGGTAATGCGACTTGTCAACAAAATTATAAGTGTATATAATGACATTATCAGGTAGAGTTTTATTCAATATCAACCTGATATCAGTTTCACCAGTGTCAGAAGTATCAAATATTTTTAATTGTAATTTTACACTATATATACAATATATCATATTTGCCACATAAGCCTAATGTATCCTGACGGTGCAGGATACATTACATACTACATTTTTAAAGACCGTAGTATTGAGAAATTAAGAAAAAGGTTTTCTTTTTATTATTGCTACATAAACGTTATCTCACACATTTTATCTCACCAACTCTGTTTCTGATTCAGACATTTATTTATGATGCATTGTCACTGTTCCCAATCCAGGAGAGAACACACACAACACACAGAGAGAGACCATAGTATTGGTAACATGGGTGGAGGGAACTCGACGTTCAAAAGTGTGGTTACACTTGTTGCCACTCGTCTTAGGAAACATCTAATGAAAGTGGGTTTACATGCAGGTGGAGAAGTGCACAGGTTTCGACTTAGGCTTTCAAGTAGCTCATACTCCGTCTGTTGTTGCTACAGGTCATGAGTGTATGTAAGAGGGTGTGTTGTCAGTGTGTTATCAGTAAAATGTCATGAGCAATGTATTTGTATACAGCTGATCTAGCTGTCCAGTAGAGATTGAGACATTGCCTGAACATAATACAGTGATTATTCTGCCACTGGGGAAAAACTTTAGCTGTATACAAATATAATTTGTAGGGAACAGGGTTAAACCAGATCCTCCTTTAGCTCAGACCGTCCAACACCTGCAGTTCATCTGTCCCTACACCTCCTGTCTTCCTCCACAGCTGCCTCATAGACATCCCTTTAATGAACATGGCAGTAGTTAAACCACAGTAGCTGCCCGCCTCTAGTGCATTTTTACGGTGGGGCGTTCACTGTTGCTCTGAATGTGTTGATTTCCCAGCCAGTTAGGGCTTTTTCTATCTCAGGGGTCTCATATCCCCTCATCATCTTATACGGGCTGTTTGAATACGCCAAGTGTTCTGGTAAAACCCTCTATAATGCCTGTTGTTTATTAAGCCTTGCATGTAACAGTGCCATTTGTGGATGCAGCAGGAGCGTTAATTATACAGTTATCCACTCAGGCAAATGTCAACTAACTTTCACAACAGCTAAACAGAGGAAACAGCCTGGGAAATTAAAAATATGGCTCCTGCAGCTGTTTAGGAGTTCCTGGGGTTCGAGTCATGTGATGTAACAGAGCTGATTTGCATTCAAGTTGAAAATGAGTGTGAAGGCTTCAGTAATGGAAAAAAACAATGATTGAATACATCAGTGCTGGGAGTCTGTAACAGATGCGGCTGTAACATGCTCATCTATTGTTCTGGGAGACTGGAGTTACAGGAAAGGACTGTTCATTAATGCTTTTTTTTCATGCTAGCTTTGACTAAACAGATGCACCCCAGTGTAAAACCTTGCTAAGGTCCCCTAGGGGCAGCAGTATCCATTGCACCCTGCAAGTGTTAACTTCTCAGCTCCGGAGCCTCTTAGTCTTGTTGGGTTTAATGCAGTTTTCTTTTGATATTAGCCTGTGAATACTTCAGATTAGCTGCATGGCTCAGTGCTTGTTTTGGGGATGAAATATTTTCCTGCTTGTGACGAGTTCAGGGAGTGTACATAGATGCACAATCAGAGATTACGTCCCCTCCTCCTAGAGTCATCGTACCTTCTAGAAATGATGGCTGTATAATCTATCCATTCATCAGATATACTGCTTATCTTTTGAGGGTTGGGCGGTTGTCTGTTTGCAAGTGTTAAGAAAACACTTGCAAACAGACAAAACACAAACAAATTTAGAAAACATCTTCATCAATTTGACAACACATGTGCTGCTAATACTCACAACACGACGGAAGTGTTCCCAGGGGACACTAAACAGTGATACACGGGCGCCCTGGTGGCTCACCTGGTAGAGCATTCACCATAAAGGCGTAGTCCTAACCACAGCAGCCTGGGTTTGTGTCCAACCCGTGGCCCTTTGCTGAATATCTCTCTCTCTTTCTGTCTCTCTCTCTCTCTCTCTATTTATCTTTCTCTCACACACACACACACACAGACACAAAAAAAGGAGACGTGACTCTGATAAGAATAGTGAGCGTATCAGTAAGATGATCATTGACAACGTCCCTTCTGCCTATGAGTGCTAGACTGATGGTCCATCAGTGGAACAATGGTTTACGTATGGTTTAAACACTGTTGCCTCTTTGTTCACATAAACCGGTTAAGTCTAGTAAAAAAAAAAAAAAAAATTTAAAAAAGAAAGAAAAAGGTCAACCTTCCGGTTATATTTGTTATCAAAACACAACTGCTGCCATTTTGAGAAGGTCACTGTGCGTGTTCCTCCGTCCTGACAAGGTCAGACGCTGGTGCTTCAGAATATGTAAACACAATATGTGGTGTAAAATATGTCTGAGTAGTCACAGTTTAGATTTAAGGGTCCACACATATCAACTTTCTACACATAAGAAGAACTGTGAAACGTGACTCACAACAACAACAACAGGTTTGGTTTACTGTCTCACCTTCGTAGTCGAGCAAAACAAATCATGATAGGAGCAACATGACAAGGAATCTGAAATCAGACTGAAAAACAGGTTTTTGAAAAAGTGTTTACCTTCCTCTTTCCTATTCTAGGCCATAGATACACTTACACATTCATCCATTACTGAGAGGACACAATGTTTTCTGCCCTCTGTTGGTAATACTGGTGTACACACCCAAATTAACTTCAAACCTCCTGATAGCTCACAGTGACACATTTCCAAGTGGTCACATGACCCTGAAGCTCCAGTTGAATGAAGCACATGTTCTCGACTTACCAACATGTGTCTGTTTTACTTCTTGTTCTGGCACACTGGCCAAGTTTCTGTTTCTTCGGCTGTTGTAGCCTACAATAAAAAAATACTCAATATGGAGGTAGAAGGCTAAAATGAAGAGGCCACCTAGTGATACGCCGACTAAAATGGATGTAGCTTAATTTCCTCTACAGCACGTTTCAGAGAGTTGCAGTTGCAGGTTAGAAATTTTCAAACAGTCAACAGCATCAGCTGACTCACTGTTGTGAAATTGTCTCTTATCCATAGAGCTCAAGGTTGTTCACTGTGGCTCAATCAGTCCTCTTTCCACAGCGTTCTGGCTGCACCATTATCATTCTGCTGCAGGGGAAAAAAACATCCTGGCTTGTTTACATTTCTTTAAAGGAGCTATTTTTACGTTTTGCTTTTGCTACATAGCTAACGTTTACTTTAACAGTTGTTTACTTATCAGTCTTGCCGAGAACTTTGGTTATTGTTGCATTTACAAGATGTTAATAATATGTCCCCTGACCAGTGGTACTTCTTCAGGGCAGCCAACTGGGCCAGAGCTAGTTGGTTAGCATGCCAACTTCAGTAGAAGAAAAGAAGTGATAAAAATAGAAGCAAAAAGATAGGGTTCCTTTCCACCTTTGGAGACAGCTGTTGGTGAGTAAAGGAATGAAGTTTGATGCTGAACTCAAAGTGTTTCTTCTAGACTGGTAAGTAAACAGCTGTCAATGCTAACTGTAGCTATGTAGCAATAGCAAAACTTACAAATACTCCTTTAAACCAATCACATCTTGGGCAGCACTGAGCCCAGGAAGCAGCGACTGCGCAGGGGAGGGGAACTTGTTTTGGGGGAATATTTGCACGTCGGGAAGTGAGCACTGTCACTGCGAAGAAAACGCCACAAAAAAACAGCAACTGTGTGATTCATCAAAACATCTCGGAGGTTGTTGATGTTTCCTGTAACGAAGGGGATTTTGAAAATGGCAACAAAGCTGAAATAGATGCCAGATGGCAGGTTTATATCTACAACCTACATCTGGTGAGTCAGACCACAGGGCCAGTTGCTATCTGTCCTGCCCTGTCCTTCACTCTGCACCCTTGTGTGCTTCTTCACTGGAAGTCACCTGACAGCTGAACACTGTGGATGTCATGCTGGAGCTCGTCCTTGGTGGAGTAAGAGGCGAATCCTCCTTTTTACTGTCTAACACAAATCAATAGGGACTTTAAGCAGCGATGGTTGAAGGGACAGCTACGGCACCCATATTCATTCCAATGCGTTGTCATAGTAATGGAAATCAAAGATCACAATGACAGCTAACAACGGCTACTTCACTACTTCAGGAAACCAAGGTCGCTCTGAACATTGCTACAGTATGTATCTTAAAATGACCCCAGAGCTCTTAATATTTGCTTTAGAGACTATTTAATATCATATGAGAAGTTTGTATAAATGTGTTACTTCAGCACCACGGACAGCGTCATGGTTTCAGCACAATGAGGTTGTGGGCTGGAGAGGGACGATGGAGGTGAACAACATTTTGTATATATATATTTTTTTCTTTGTTAACACAGGTTAGCATCCCCCAAAGCCTCCAAACCACCAACTGGAACGTCAGCCTGGCTCGCTACTTACTGTGGTCGCCTATCAGCATCTTCAGCGCATCTTTAACAAATATACTAATAATCCATAAAGCTAACAGTATTATTGAATATAAACAAAATGACAGTGTCAAATATGACAAAAACGTATAATTACCTGCTAACTCTTTAACGTATCACAGGTCAAATAGTCTTTCTCCTGTAGTAGACAGTCGGGCTGCATCAGTAGGAAGTGTCGACATTGAATCTACGTCATTACATCATGTTGTAGCTGTCACTTCAACCGTCGCTAATACCTGTGTGTCTACTACACATCTAGTGGTCATGTGTTTACACTGTGACTTTGCAGAGAGATTGGAAGCACAGTGAAAGTCCAGTGTTTATATTATGTGTTAATATTTGTATTCAACATCCTAAAACCCTATAAAACATTATGTAATATGGCTCAAAATGGCTGTATGACTGTACAAGCAATGACCCTGATCACAGTGGGATCATTAGAGGACAAGAAATTCCCTCTGCAGCCTTGTTGCTGTACCAGTTTTTATTCCCAACTTTCAGTGACTGATCAAGGTCACAGAGAGCGAGTAAATGTCTTGTCCACCTCCCAGTCACTGCATCATGAGCGGGCGGCAGCACGCCACTGAGATGTGAGCCATCCGTTTGTCTGAGTGCAGGTAGCTCATTCAGGCGAAGCGGACACACAGTGTGCTGTCGTTCCCTGTGGGAGCGGACCGGCCAGCTGACCTTCAGGTAGAGGATCACCGCCGCTGACACCCACTGGCACAAACGCCAAGATGAGAGCGAGAGACACAGACAGAGAGAGAGAAGACCTCATCACTGCAGTCGAGATGAAAAATTCCCAGACACGTTTGATGCAGAGCATCCCCAGGCTTTCAGCAACTCAAACCATTTCCCCAAGGCCATGGAGGCTGCTCACAGAACAGAAAAAGAGCCGATGATGATGATGGCCACCTGCAAAGTAAGAAACACAGCGGAGCATAATTTAAATGGATTTGGGATGCCACAGCATGTAGAGAGCCATGTAAAAATGCTAACACAAACAACAGCTGCGATACAAAATGGCGCGCAGCTTCTGCTCTCCCCCCGCTACATAATGCATGGCTAACAAGACAAATGTCCCTGCGTTTTTTTCCCATGAATTATGCATGGATCCTGCACTGTTTCTAAACAACAGATGAGCGTTTTATCTGTGGAGGGATCACCTGGTGGAGCTGCTACTGAATGCCATGATGGAGTTGTGAAATCAGGCAGGGAGGGCCTTACCCCCCCGCCTCGTGCACCACTAACTCTATTCAGACACACCTCTGCGTTTCTGCACAGCTCAACTTTGAATGAATCAACAACATGTGGCTGGAAAGAAAAAGTTTGAAAACACAGCCACATAAATGAACCAAGATAAGAAGTAATGCATTGAGGATTCAGTGGTGTAGACTGTGCTTAACACTGGTGAGAAACATCAGTTACATTATTGGAAATAACAAGATACCAGTAACACTTATCATTGTCATGTATATGTTGTTCTTCCCCTCCATCATCTCATCATCTGCAGCAGATTGTTCAGGTTTATTGATCCTATTTGATTTGTCAGAGATCTTATACTGAGACTCCAAATCTAAATATTAGATATTAGGGATATTAGGGCACACTGGTGGCTCACCTGGTGGCTCACCTGGTACCTTGGTGCATGTCATCCCCTCTCTCTCTCCCTGAGTTTCCAGTCTCTCTCTCTCTGCAACTATCAGAATAATTATAAGGACCACACCAACATCTTGGAGATTCACATTGTCTCAGGTGGGCAGGGTTGTCCTGGGGGAATTTGGACTAATGACCTCAGTTATTCTAAAATCATTGGCTAAGGCTCAGGTCAACATTCCTACTGATTATTGTCTCATATTATTATTATTTGGAAGAGAAAATTAAGGAGAATCACTCAAGCATCCATCACAGTTCACATCATTATCATAGTAGTTATCATAACTTAGAAATTATGACTAATGCCGACCACAGACTAGAGGACTGTAAAGACTGAGGATCTTGAGACTAGATTTCTTTGACATTATTTGCCATCATGCTCCTGGTGGAAATTTACATGAAGGAAAACTGTTTTTTTTCCAGACTTTTTTTCAACATTATTATTGTTTTTATGATTTCCTGTTTTATTTTGAAATTATTTTAAATCCCTCATGTATTTAACACCAGTCTTACACCAAACCAATCACATTCTTGGTCCTCCCTGGAGTCTCCTCCACGCTCACTATCGGCTCAGTTTGCTGCTTCCTGTTTGCTGCTGGTGAAGTCGACAGTGTTCACGTCATTGAACGTCACTGTCTTGAGCCGAGACTAAAATCTACAATAATAAATCATAATAAATATTAAACATGCTTGATTTTATCAGAACATCAACACAAAAAACGGAGTGACTGAAGACTCGGATGATCACCTGACACCAAACCATCCAGACGGTGGGAGCCAAACTCTCATGATTTTATTCTGACATTGGAAATTGTGGACATTGTGAAATGGTTTGAAAAGTTGTTTTTTGGTGTGCGGCTGACATAAAGCTATAAACTGTCTTTTAAGGATTTTCTGGTGAGATGTTAGTGTATGTAAGGTGATTGTGTTACTGTGGTATCAGGTGTATGTGATAATTCAGGACTCTGACCGACATCTTGATGAAATAATGAACCAGGTTCGTCTCTTCACTTGAGAGCGTCCTCTACAAATGCGTCTGGGTTTGAGGCGGCTGCACTGATTAATGGAACAGGAATCCTTTCAGAGCCATTTGTGATTGTGAAAATACCCCCCCCCCATTTTAATTTTCGCTATATTTTAGCAAGATGTGATGGAATAACAAAAGATCCTGCAAGGGCAATTTGCAATGGCTGAAGAGAACAATTTTGTTCAGCAAATTAGCCCCTCATTTGAGACGTTGCCTCAGAGGCTGATGGAAAATGACAGAAATGGTCTTGTGTGAGGATATCTCCCTCAGAGCAAATTTAAAAGAGAAACACATATCTACCTTTAGCGTGTCCTCAGAATACATCCTTTTGACTGTGTGTGTGACCAAAGACCTTAAAGAGGTGTCATGCCGTGCATGTGTCCTCACACAAGTTTTGATTGTCTTTCTTGGCAACCTTTGAAATTCACATTGACAGGCACCAATTTTCTGTCATCTGTTTCTTTGAGAGGAATGATTACTATGTATGTTGAGAATGATTTTCAGTGATATATGACCACTCACTCTCTCTCGCTCTGTCTTTGTTTTTCTCTATTCTTCTGTCTTTCTTCCAGTGGCCATTATGTTGAAGGATGATTACTTTGTCCGGGGAGCAGGACTACCAGGGAGATTCAAGGCAGAGAAAGTGGAGTTTCACTGGGGTCCAAGCAACGGATCTGAGGGCTCCGAGCACAGCATCAACAGCCGGCGTTACCCTGTGGAGGCAAGCTCAATCTCCCAAGCCTTGACATATACATTAATGAACCATATCTGAAAGCCAGTAGACAAATATCTTTGATAAGGGTGGAGATATTGATGTAGATCTTCTCGCTTACTGGAAAGAGAACCATACACAGCATATAGTGGTCATTAGAGGAACTGCATCTTAGAACAGCTGCATATTAGCTTCAACAGGCCTGGTAGAGTCAAGTCCTCACATACAAAATGAGCCCATTAAGACAACAGGTGTTGCAGGTGAATATATGTCAGTTACACTGAGCCTGATTTGAGCACTGACACACACCCTGTTCAGACCATAGACTGTAAATAAAGATAGACGTAGCCTCCGTGACATCATCCACAGGTTTCGGAAGAGCGGTTTTGAAGCTCAGAGTGAGCTGCTCCACTGTCACCATCTTGGCAGTGCCTGACTCGGCCTAACTCATAATGCATTTGCTCACCAACCTGTCACTCAAAGAGGCCACGCCCTCAATTCTACATAACTTTAAGCTTTAATGAAATGTAAACAGGTGAGTTATATAAACAGGTGTCATGAAGGAGGAAATTAGCTCTAGAGACCAAAACAGTTTTTGTACCAGGCTGTAAACATGTTTATTTCTGCTGTAAAGTTGGACATTTTAACATGGGAGTCTATGGGGACTGACTCACTGTTGGAGCCAGACTCTAGTGGTCATTAGAGGAACTGCAGTTTTTTGGTACTTTATTGTTGGCTTCATTAGTACCTCAGTTCTCATCTGGCATTCCCCACTTTAAATGCATATAAACACGTATGTGTTGTTGTTTTTATCTGACAGAAGGGTCCATCAATGTGTGTGAGAGAGAGAGAGACATTAGCCATTTTAATTAGTAGAATATCTATAGTTCATGATGAAACTGCGTTGGGACTAATCAGACTGTGACAGAGGACGTCAGTAGAGTAGTTGGTCCTTCAGTGTGGCCCAGGACACAGTCACGTTCACACTGCTAAAAGAATGAGGACACATGTGGTCCAGACCTCCTCTGAATGTGGTCTGAATGATCGGATCTTAAATGTGTCCTCATTGCGTCTCGGGTGTGTTCACACCTGAACTTAGAGCTGTCCACTTGTGATCAGATCACCTGAGACTGATGTTAATACAGTTGTGAACAGGACCCCCCAACAGGCTGTAAACGTGTCATAAATTTCAGCTGAATCTGTCTGCTAGTTTTCATGTAAGTCAGAAAACAGACATATATATAATACACCACAGTGTAGCAGCCAACATGTGTAGATTCTTAACGACAAACACCAAGCGTGGAGCTGTGTTTTACTGCAACTCATGTAGCTTATTAGACTAGTGCCAGATATGGCCAATGACAGAATATGAAACTATATGTATCTCACCTTATCAGTCTCTGATTTAGCAGCAGGGAATGACTTTAGTTTGGGCTGACAGGCTGAGGTCCGTGGATGGATCCGGCCTCTGGGTTAATGAACAGGTGAGCTGACTGTCGGTTTGGAGATTGGCAGCACCTCTAGGACCTTTGAGAATGCTCCTTATTTTCTTTGTGGCGCGGCCTCTCGAAACAAATTAAACCAAGAGAGCTACACACCGTTCACTCACTGGAATGGGAAAGCTGTCTGTACTGTATTTGTCTCTAGGTTCAGCCAAATGTCCTGTGTAATGGTTTCTTTACAAGAGGGAATCTTCATTTTAGTTTTTGTGCATGGGTAATAAACTATGTGATTAAGTTGGTAAAGAACGGTTTAAATATTAATATCCTGTAGCTGAGTTCAAGAAAAACATTATAGAGGTGGAATAACCCAACAGCTTTTGAATGATCTTGGCTGTGAAGAGCAGAATTTACCTCTCAGACTTGGTTTTTGGCATGAAGACTCACTCTTTTAGTGTCCAGCTTCAGCTTCCAACCAAACTTTATCCAATATGCCAAGTGTATAAAGGAGTAAGAAGTGTAAAAACGAGTGTGTGTGCCTGAGAGAGTGTGTGTATTTGCATGTTGTGTATGTGCAGCTGTCAGTCTCTTGAATACTGAAATGTCAGCCATCTCTCTGTCTGGACCTCTGCTAGAGCGCTGCCTCTGTGCGATGGCTGGCCAAACAGATGAATATGTATTGTTTGACATTTGGCAGATCAGCACGCCGACAGATCAGCTTGATAGTGTAATCTTCTCCTTTCCCTCCAACCTCTGTTTTATTTCCTCTCAAACCTTTCCACAAAGCTGCATAAAGGTGTGTTAGTGTCAGTGGATGATGCATTTATCCTCTCCACTCAGTTTAGGAATATTACCTGTCCGCAGGTGAGGAAATCAAAGATTCTGCTGAAAACACAAAACCTGTCATATGAATGCATGACGAAGCTCTCTGGCTCTGAGTTTTACAATTGCCAGATGTATAATCTGCCATCACAACGGATTCAGCTGTGAGACATCAGCAAGGAAAAAATGCACTTTTATGAAGTTCCAGTAAAAATCAAGGCAGTTTTCTCATATTGACTCAGTCAACTGTACACACACACACACACACACACACACACACACACACACAAAAACTATGGGGGGGAGTGAAGGAACGCATAGGATGAGACACACGTACATATACTATTTACTAAAAGTCTTGTATGTGTGTTTGTGTGTGTGTGCGCGCGTCTGTGTGTAATTAGTACAACTGGGCAATGCAGACATGTGTGCACATGTGACTCCTAACACACAGTCACAGAGACAAACTACCAGCAGCAGCAGAGCTGTAACTGTAGCTATAGCTTAGCCATAAAACAGTTGTTTCTGGTTAAACAAAAAGGTCTGTCTCTGTAGGAGTCCTTTCCATAATGTTGTAAGACTCTTATTTTAACAATCTGATCCCTTCAGTGGCAAAAGCAAGCAATTTAGTGGAGGTACTGTCCTGTGCCAGATTCAGGATTGGCAGTGAGGCTCTGCTGAGATAACTGTTTTAAGGCCACAATTGACCCTGACATTTCTGCAGTGAATCTGTAGAGAGACAAGATTTTTATGAAGGTAAATATGTTGCTAAACGTAAGAACTTGTTGAGTACGATGTATATGGGGGAAAACCAATCAGAAATCAGAAGACAGAGTTAGATTAGCTGCGGCACCAAGTCGGGATCAGTTTTGTTTTGGCAGATTTGTGCTGTGATTAAGGAGGATATATACACACGCCACCAAAACCTACAACATGTAGTAAAATGAGTGTGAATGCACACTGTGGCTAATGTTTACTATGTTAGACAAGTAGCTGTTTAGCATAAATACTCTGATCAATATTCAGATGCAGGATTTTTCCATCACAGTTAATCCCCGTTCCCTCCGTGCCTATTTAGCTACTGCAAACCTGGACACCTCTAACATCTGGACAACATGTGTCGCAGGTAATCTCCCAAGAACCAGAGGTTCAGGTTCTGATCTGAGTCACACCACATCATGTTTTTGATTGAATGTCCCTGCAAAAGCTGCTTTCTAAATTTGACTCAGTGAATATCAAAATGTAATATAGGATTATAATAATAATATAATTAAAAAGAACAAGAATAATTTCATAAAACGGAACTGTCAAGTAACTAATTATTTGTTAAGATGGTTCCTAGATGCTATTTGTAGATGCATTATATTAATAATGCTGTATAGATGAAGTTAATTCAGTCCATGTAACATCCAGTATAAACTAAATGAGTCTGTTACTCAGTACACAGGCGACATGCTGTTAGAATTTATCTGTCTGCTTTGTAAATTACAGGGAAGTGAACACATAAACAAATATGGAGACTCGAATTTACAATAATAGATGAAAGTGGTCACATGGATCTCTATCTCTATGTCTGGTCAGAGACAGACAGTTTTTTCTATGTAGATTCAAACTACTGCTCGGTCCCTACTGACACAGAGTGTTTTCGTGATAAGGTTAAAAGTCCATTAGATCCTCAACTGATACAACATTAAACAATTCAATAATAGTCCAAGAAATGTAATTCATTCTCTCATTGTATCTTGTTTTAAGTTGCTTCATTTCCTGTTCTTTCCAGGAAGATAACAAGGAAATTAAGGGTAAATTACAGCATTTGTAACATTAAGAATATATATGGGTCTGAACTAGTAATGAAATGTGATCTATTGATTTGTGTACATGGACCGAAATTTTCCTCTTTTTGTGACGGTAAAGTGTCCACCTGTAATGACTCCAGCTTTATGAAACTGTTATTTGGTTCTGTTCAGACTGTCACAGCTCTTGGTTCAGGCTCAGGTTCAGGAAAGATCCTGGTCTGGTTCACTGAACCAAAGAACATCTGTAGCCTAAACCACGGACTGGTCTCTGGATGTGAATGAGGGGCTGGTTAAACTTAAATTGACATAAAGCAATTACATTGTTGCAACCAAAGTTCACCATGGCAAAGCTCCCGTCAAAACAACGGGAGGATGACATAACAGGTATCACAAGTGCTAATGGCAGCAAATCAACAGTCGCCATGGAAATAGTAGAAATTTACCCCTGTAAAATCTCTTTCATTGCTGTAAATTTCTTAACTTTTTTTCCATAACTAAGGAAACTAGCTTTGTCATTCAGTGGATTACACTGTGATACTTTGTGAATACACGGATGTTCTACTGTGCATTAATTATATTAAATACATACTGTGCTCCTATGTTTGTGTGAGCACGCTTATGTATTTTTTAATGCATCAGTCCTTAGTGATGAAAGTTGTTAGCTGAATGAATAGGATCCATAATGCATGCAACAAAAATTGAACTTTATTTTGGTAGTTTTATCATCTGTTTTAAATTAGACTTTAACCAAACTGAAAACATGTCTAACACACCCTTGTCTATCTTACTTGTATATGCACAGAGCAGGAGAAATGACAATTATGAGGCTGTGAAGCTCTCAGCATGGTCTCTGATGCTGGTTCCTGCAGCCACAGCTTCAGCAGTGAGATATGGACACGGTGTGATTGCTCTCCAGCCCCTGGTTCAACCTTATTGCACAATGATATGTCCGCAGGGGAGAGTATGGAAAACTAATATGTGGACACACATGAATGCATCCATACACACCTATATACACTCTGCAGATAGTAAAACACAGTTAGCACAACAGAAGATATTTTCCCACTCACAGCTGTGATATCCAGACATGCAGATATCAGTTTTATTTGCTGTCACTGTTTTCTTCAGTGGGTTGAGTCACATGAAGGGAATTCCATTCATCTCCATTATATGTGGAAAATCTGTAAATAAAACCATCTGCGTGATGAGAAACCAACGGAGGTGGAACATGTTTTTAGTGAAGATGAGCTAAAAAGAGTTGAACATAGATTCAAGATTCACTCTTGATTCATCTACCAACTCTTTTTCATTATGACTCCTCACTGGAGGATTTATGTTTATGTCCAATTCTCTTGAACGAGATATCACATGATCTCCTCAAGGGAATCCCTTCAAATTTAGTACAAACGTTCATTTGGACTCATAGATGAACTCATTAAGATCACTGTGCGCTCACAAGAGACAGTTTTGGATTTGTGACCGCAATAGAGTTCTGCAGGAACGTTGCTATTTTTATCTTACCAATAGTCCACAGCAAATCATTAGTTGACAATGGTATATGCATGAAGACATATAAATCCAGGTGACATCAAACATCAGGAAACTGATTCTAATGTCTACCTCCACAGAACATATAGGAGCATGTAGCCATGGTATTAAAACTTGGCAGCAGGAATCAGCAACACTAGCCTCAGTCTGGTGGGCAACAGTCCCACCCACTCTTACAATAATGTGATGGGCTGAGTGCTGAAAACATTTCTGATTGCACTGCTGCACTGTGACAGATCCCATACAGACGCTGACAGTACCTGATGCCTGTGCAACATGGCTGATGTAGACAAGGTGTTAAATTACACATTTAAATGCTGGAAATGAAATATAAAAGAAGAAGAAGAAAAAAAGAGATAATTCTGTTGTTTAATTCCCACACTGACAGTGTCTCTCTATATTCATGATGCATACACTGAGTGGATTAAGTCAGCCATGTTTTTATAGCTGCACCGTTCCATCAAATTGAAATACTATGCATGTCTTGTGCATCATTTAATACATATTTCTCCAAACTCATCCTGGCAGATTTATTTGTGGAAACATTTGAAATCTAGACTAGATTTGTTTTCATTGCCCGATGATTCACCATGATTTAAGAGATCAGTGTAAAACTGCTTCTATTGAATCAGTCTAAATGTCCAGTGAAGACACACAGTCCTTACTCCTCTACCCCTCTATGACCGTGGTCGTGCTGCTGCTGTAGTTGAAAATATTGTAGCCCAGTTGTTAACTGTTGTCAGTTGTGTTGCATTATTTCTCTCCCTTATCAACTGACCTGAATTCAGTGTGTGTGAGAGTTGTTTCCCAGCTGATCTGAATACAGAAGCTGAAATCCTGTATCTCCAAACACTTCAGCTGAAACCTTTACAGCAATTTAAGAAACCATTTTCATTTCACATATGTTTTTTTGCTTAAAATCCATGTTTCGCATCTTTCGTGGACTATAGACATGTGTTGTGTGGATATTAATATGATAGAGGCTTACATGTTTAAAATGGTTGAGTTTTACATGAGCACTAACCATGAGAACAGGCAAACAAAGGTTACAGTTATGTCTGGATTTCCCATTAACATTCACAGTGAAAGCTTTGTTTCCAGAACCCACACAGTCGAGTTTCTGTCAAAAAACGTCCGACCTCGAGGAAAATAAGTTTGCTGCAGCTGCAACTCAGAAATCTTTGTTCTACTGTTTTGAAAATACTTGTTAGGACAACAATAGGGAGAAGTATGTTGGGCAGCTTTATTACAGTCAGATTAATTAGAAAAAGTTTTAGGAGATCAATAACTACTAGTTATCATTTTTAACAGTGTAGTTTGTGCATCAAATTTGACTCGTGTTTGAAATCATTGATAAGCACTGAGAAAAACACTAATTATCATCTAATGAAATGTTTTATCAGCTAAGTAACTTATTCATCCATAAAAATAATATATATACTTACTTTTATATCTGATGTACCTTAGACCTCATTTAACTCACAGTGTAGAATTTGTGTAAAATAGGTACAATTGATCTCTTTTATTGCTTACGATGAAGAGACACATGTATATACACTATTTACTAAAAGTCTTGTATGTGTGTGTGTGTGTGTGTGTGTGTGTGTGTGTGATTTGCCGTGTCACTCTACAGCTGAATTCCAGTCAATACACTTTCTTGCCATGAGACAAAAGTTTAATATTACTACACAATATTATTATACCAGTATTATAGGAATGATAATTATAATAATGTGTAATATTTTTTGTTATTCATGATGGTTTGGCACCATTGTATGGCACCATGTATTTCTCTGCATAAAGTAATAAAGTAAATACCACCTGGTCAAAAGTGACATATAGCACCACATATGTTAATCTTTTTTTAGGCATTTAAAAAGATCAGTTATCAAAACGTGTTTTATTGTATTCAACAGTCATTGTTGAGGATGTATTGAGACCTCATTCTGATCAGAAAAAATGAAAGATATGTTTCATACATCTACAGTTTAGAGAAGATGAACTTTAGTAACTCTGTTGACCCACTGGCTTTTCAGCTTAGTACTTTGTTTAGGTTTTCACGCTAACATGCAGAAGATGGAGGAGATGATCCATATCACCTGCTCAACATTAGCATTTAGCCACATTGAGATTTGCATTCAGCTCTGCTGCAGCCTCACAGACATGTTACCTTGACCGTGTTGTTTTACAGTGATGAATGAGGACAGAGGAAGAACAAGAGGAAGAAGAGGATGAACGTGCTGGACTGAATCAATTAACTGATTGATTTGTTATCATACAAATCAGATGAAATGTATGTTGGAGTTCTTCTCTTTTTTTTAGTGGTGAGCTGTTTAGTTCAGATTTGTCCCGGTACCAGAACAGACGGGGGTCATCCTGTGGGGAGCCAGATTGACTCTCAGTATATTAGATTATTGTACACCATGGTGGCTTTAAGTGAAGGTCTTTGTTCACCAACAAAAATATGATTTGATTTCTCTGGTGATCATCCCCTATTCCTGAGTTTTCCTCAATTCTCTTATTTACCTTTTCTCTTTCCTTCCCCTCCCCCTCCCCTTTTCCTTTTCTCTCTATTCCATTCCCTCCCCTTCCTTTCCTTCTCTCTGCTTTACAGTGGGCGGTGGTGACTGTCTCTGAGTTCTCCACATGAATGATGTATGATTTACAAGCCTTACATTTAGTAATTGTAGCCTAATAGGGCCCTTGAATGGCACAGAGAAGTGGGGGCCCGCTGCTGCCCTACCTGCTGTGGTTAATATGCCAAGCACAGCACTGCCAGGGATCAGCACACATCTTCAGCTGGAGTGTGTCACCCAGCGGTTTATGTTTGTGTGTGTGTGTGTGTGTGTGTGTGTGTGTGTGTGTGTGTGTGCTTTACATCAAAAGTCAAACATGTATGACTTCACCTGCAGCTGCTCTGAACCAGGAGTTTGTGTGGTTGAACACACACTCTCTCTCTCTCTCTCTCTCTCTCTCTCACACACACACACAGACACACACACACACGTGCGCGCGTCTTTGTTTGAAGGCCAATATAAAATGTATTGTAGCCTTTATCCAGTATGTCTTATAAAATGCAGGCTGTTCCCTAAGTGCACACCAACTGTGATGTACATAGAAAAAGTACACGTAGAAATAACAGCATACACAGGGAATGCTGATGTGATATGTGATTGTTGCCTTGATGGCACAGATTTCCCACAAAAGCTCCAGGCTGGAAAAAGTTCAAACAAATAGTGGACAGTAATGTAACAGCTCTGAAGCAAGTCAGGGTAACAGACCGAGCATCTGCCCCAGGGCCTCTGAAGTTCTGGAGACCCAGGGCAGTTGCCTATAGCTATGCGCATTCTGATATAATTGTACCGCTTTCTGCATTGTGCAGCTGTTCCAGAGAGCCGTGCCAGTGCACAGTGCCATTACGCATGACTGCTCACTGTGTTTACCCTCATTAAATCACCTGAAAACGACACCATGCTGCTCTACAACCACACACACCTCTACACACATCAGATTGGTCAGTTCTAACTTAATATAACTGTGTGGAGACGTCCTCACAGTCCGTGCGCCTTCCACCTTGCGTTTGACATTTATCATTTAAATTTCAACTGAGGGTGAAAAATATTATACTAAGGGTACAAAGCATGCACTGCATCCTCAGGTTAATATTTTGCACCCAGGCCTGTTTGGTCGACTCCTGCTGTAGCTGTCGACGGAGCTGCTCGCACTTTCACTTTGCAAACAAGTAGATCTGTTTCCTCTGCAGAGAACAGTTCTTAGTCACTACCTGACAAATCCACCGTTATAATAGCAATCCACCAAGGTGCAGGCACACCTGTCTGTTAAAGGGAACGGGAGATGGCACTATGATTGGTTCATTGCATGTTATGCCGAAAACACTACCATGATTAATTAAGAGAATACTGTAGATACGACCCTTTTTGAGTCCTAATTAGAGGTGGTAGGAGGTGGATCTTGTTACCTTAGTACAGAGTCAGACCATAGTCTGTAAATAAAGATGGACATAGCCTCTGTGACGTCACCCACAGATTTCTGAAGAGCAGTTTTGAAGCTCAGAGTGAGCTTCTCCACTGTCGCCATCTTGGCAGTGCCTGACTCCGCCCCTAACTCCCAGCTAATCCAAAAGAGGAGGGGTGTGTGTGGAGCTGAGCCTTATTAGAGGAACTGCGGTTTTTGGTTCTTCAGTGTTGGCTTCACGTTTCAGCCCTGGAGGTTGATCCTTCGGTCAGGTGAGCTGTTTCCTCTCTAGTGCAGCTGAAGTGGGAGTCGGTGCGTGCCTTGAATTATTTCCTGTAAGTACAAAAATAAATGAGCTTAGATGAATTTCTTTCTATATACTGTATGACACAGTACTGTATTAGATCTGTCCTCTTACAGATGGGGATTTTTGGTAGCTGACGTTTCAGAATGAGTTTTTGTTTTGACCAAAATCAACATATTTGTTAAAACTGACACCACAATGTTTTCTGATTCCTCACACTCCAGTCTCCACTGTTCAATTATTTACAATGAGTCTAAAATATCTCATGTTTGGTTTAACTGTAAAAAAAACATGAAACTGTAAGTGTAACCCAGCATATGATTTCAGAAATGAAAGGCAAAGCTGAGAGGTATTTGTTCATCCAGCAGCAGCAATTTCTAAAATACATGTTCAGAAGCAAAACAAACAAAAAAAAAAACACAAATAAGAAGAAGGGATTATTTTAAATCCTTTTAAAAGAAGATTTAGATTTTTTTCAAGCTGAATTCATGGGACACAGGCAGCGGTGATTGTAGAGTCCGTTGGGGCCCAAGGCAAAAAAAATGTCAATCGCTTCCAATCAGCGTTCATCACAGTTATTAATAATTATTCTGACACCAATGGAAAATCTGCCAAATCTAAACATTTTTTTTTTATTCCAAATGTTCACGTTAGCAGAATTTTCTAAATATAAATATAAAGAACAATAAAAACCTAAATAAATAACTAAATAACTTCAATGTTGTCACATTGTAAATTACCACATTATAAGGCCAGTGTTCATCAACACATAAAGATTATTCAAGGTTTTCTGCTGAGATGTCAATGCAAATAGTCCATAGGTTGTTTAAGGGGGAGGGAGCTACATTTGGAGACATTGCTGTGCAGCAAAGTTTTTCAGCCCTTGGGGGGCCCCCTAACAGCATTCAGAGATATCATCTAGAGCGACGCTATGAAGGGTTTTAAAAGTCAGAAGTAGAGAAAGAAAGACAGGGACATATTGTCCTAACATAGCTTTCTACTGCTGAGCGACTGAAACCCTCACTATGGTAACAACAACTACACGGAACACAAAAACTCAGGTGCATCAGCAGGAATCTCATCAAAATAAATGAAATCGCTTAAGAATGAAGTTCATTTCAAGGATTTTGTAACGGTAACCAGTGCATTTGTCTATGGCTACCTCCTGCTATGGCGCCTCACCTGCCCACCCCCCTCCTCCGGCCCGAGCAGGTGAGAGTGCTATCAGGGCTAGCTGGTCCAGGAGCTGAGCTATCCATTCTGTCTGACTGCCGCTTGCCAAGGCTCATTTTTATCTCGACCTCCTCCTGAGCCTCCCAGACGTGATAAACGAGAGGAGCAGAGGTTGAAGAGATGGAGGAGGAAGAGCCGAGTGTGTGTGGCTCCAGAAGCTGCTCTGCCAGCTTTTACCCACCTGCCTAGATAAGAAAGGCACTGTAAATTAACACGCGATAGGGGGGCTGAGAGCACAGCCGTGTGTCTGTGCGTGGATTGGTGGTTTGGTTGTGCTCTCATTCACACATATATACACACACACTTCCTCTCTTTGCTTTGCTGCAGGTATCACAGATAAAGATGTGTCATTGATGAATGGGATTTTATTTCCCATCAACCTTTGCTGCGTGGGAAATGGAAAGCGCATCGTGGCCCCTAAATCATCAGATGAATAATGATAACACTGGGCACCGGTTTTCATTTCTTTGCACTATTTCTCTGCAGAGCTCCATATGCAAACTGTTTGTTTCTATCACCTCCTGTAATGTGTGTGTGTGTGTGGGTGTGTTTGAAGCTAAAATAAACCTCCACGGGGCGCCTCAGTGGCTCACCTGGCATACCATTAGGACCCAATCCTTGGGTTCAAATCCAACCCACGGCCCTTTGCTGCATGTCATCCCCTCTCTTTCTCACCCCCAACCTTCCTGTCTCTCTCACTGCTACTCCAATAAAGGCATAAAAAGCCCAAAAGAATAGCTTTAAAACATAGCCTCCACAAACTGGTATAGATGTTTAAACCAGGGGTGTTTCTAGGAGTTGACAAGGTCTGGGGCTAAGTCCAGACCATGTGGGGCTGGGGTCAAGGATTGAGGAATCACTGCTTGTGTGCCGCTGTCTGGTTTTGTCATATTAGTTGTTCCTTTGTAAGCTTTTGGCCACTTGTGTGTCAAAGGTTTTAAGAGTCCAGCTTCAGTTTTACCGTTTCAACATCCTCCACACAGACTGTGGGGAGTTCACCTCTGTTATTTGATTTACTGCCTTTATTGGCCATGACAGTGTGGACCAAAGACAAAACTTCCAGACTTTTTATTTCATTTAAATTTCTCTCAAGTGTCTTTACAGTGACACTTAAACCAAGAGTTTAACTGTTTCAACAGGAGTTCATCAAGGTCACAAACCAGTAAAACTGAGATGAAGACCTTTAATATTTAGAGTCAGTTATATCACAATCAGGCCCTTCACTCTACATATAAGAAATGACAGCCGTGTGTCTGTTGGTGTGGATGTGAGACTCCTGAGCACCAGGCAGCTGCTGGAGCCCAGAGCCAAACCCCTGTTTCTCTGTTATATCTCTACAATGACAGGAACAACACAGTGTGTGGGACAACACAGTGTGTGGGCGCTGAACACACTGACACAACCACACACTTTAACATCACTACTTGTGGACTTGCTGGACTTTGTTTCTGCTTTGGTGCCAGTGAAGCAGCAGAACTGAGCTGAAGGTCAAACTTGAAGCTGCTACATGTCATGTTTGAGAGAGAGAGTTGTTTCAGCACTGTTACATCTGCAGCTGTGATGATCCATGTCTGAAAACAGAGGAGGCTTCATTCACAGAAATCAACTGTGGAACAGAATTATTTTCTGTCATATATATAATGTCCGTATTAAATTAATGAGGTGAACATATGTAAAACTAAAGTCCTTGTGAGAGAACAGCTACGGCATCAGTCTGCTCTGAACGCTGGCGAGCTGATTCCTTAATACAGTCATCTGCTCCAAGCTCCGCTCATTCTCCCACAGCAGCCTTGAGCACCTGAGAACTATCATAGGTATCTAATGTTCTCCAGCATGCGTCGTTTGACCACAGAACCTCCACACCGGTCAGAGGGAGCGCTGCTCACAAACTGGCTGTGCTGCTACTCTGCAGGTGTCCGAACGTTCGGCCAATCAGAAGAAAGTGAGCTCAGACTGCTTGTTTCAGTCAGAGGCTCAGAGGCTGTGGGGGGGGGGCAGTATAACAGGCAGTGTGACATAAATAAGGACTTCATTTGAACTGTAAATCATTCTCTACAGGAGTGTCAGGGTAAAATGATAGAGTTGGAAAAGAATTGGTCTACTTAATGTGAACAGTAAAAAGTGATTTCAAACACTTATACTCAGTCACAGACAGGTATTATGTTACACATCTGTAAACCTACAAAACATCTGTGTATCTTTAAAATGTGATGCATTGTGGGACTGTTTGCAGAAAGTCCATGTAGTGGATACAGCTGTTCCCTTGTCATAGGAGGACGGACTCAGCTGTTACTGAGAACATGACAGACGGCTCTGAGCCTCCAGCAGCAGATATCACAGTAGTTCAGGCTCAGCTAACATTAGTCAGTAAACCAGTGGTTCTCAGATCTTGGGGCACCGTCACTGGTGGGACTTTTGTTTATACCTTTGGTTGTTGCTGCTGCTGTGTGAGCAGAATGGTTGCATGCCGTGCCAGCAGAGCACACGCTGTCCACGCCAAGGGAGGCTGCGATCTGACCAAGTTTGTATACAAGAGGATGTTACCCAGCCCCGCCCACTCCCTCATCGCTGTACGCCCACACACAGGCAGCAGCGAGGGGTGGGGTGGTCAGGAACTATAGATCATTTTTTTTCTGCCAGAAAGATTAAGGGCTAGTCAAAACACATTCCCAGCTAAAGCGCCAGAAACATGACGCCCAGGGTTTGAACTCTTGTTTGCACCTTGTTTAATCACACTGAACGCAGAGAGCTCCCTAATTCACCCACCACCTAAACGGAGGCAAAATTGCAAGGAAGAGGACATTCAATTGTACGTCCGCTTATTTCACTCACAACATGATAAACACAACACCTGTCTGATGCATAATAATTATACAGCTCAATTCATACTCCTCTATATTTGGTACCATTTGTTCCCGTAATCATTTCTGGCAGTCGTTCCCTGACTGTGAATTGTAAGACAAACAAAATCGGAATCAATGTGCTCAGCACGAACACCATCAGTCATTTGGACTTGTAAACTGACACCATAAACTTTTATTTGGCATATATTTGTCAAACAATCAAAAGCGCCTCAACGAGCTGGCGCTGTCTGAGGTTTTTTACAACTGTCATGACCGTGCAACACATGGCCACTCATTACATCCGCTCAGAGCACATCAACACGGGCCTGTACAGCGATGTGGGGCAGCGCATGAGGATATGAAAACAGGTGAGCAGATATATGGAAGGGACTGCAAGTAAAATATTAAGACTTCTCCACTGGCAGAGCAGACAAAAGTGGAACACATTTTACTCTTGTAAAGCTGGAATCATGGTGTAATGAGATTAACCTCAAGTCTCTGGCCCCTATACACCAGATATTGATATATTATTGATGTGTTATTGATTGTTGAAAAACTACCTGGTCCAATTACATTAGCTTAAATCACACCAGAAATTATATCAAACATCAGATGCCTCTCTACATGAAGGGCGGGAAGAGTGACCTTTGGCATTGGATGTAAATTAGAATACTCTCTGATGGATACTCTGTCATCATTAACAGTGATAGGATGAACACCCTCTGTTCTTGATTGCTGGAGCTTGTCGTGGTTTTCAGTTCCAGTCTGTTCACTCATCCATTCATTCATTCAGTCCATTTGTATGTGCAAACCTGAACTGCTCCTCCTTCCCACTCACCTGCTCACCTGTTCCCCATTGCCTTATCATCTCCCCAGTATATATACCGGCCTGTTTCCACTTGCTCTCAGTCAGATCGTCTTTGTTCCATGTGCGTTACCTTTCCATCTCTCTGTTCTTTGCCTGCCTGTTTTGATCCTATTTGTGTTTTTGACCTTGTCTGTGTTTTTTGGGGATTTTGCCTCAGCCCAACCGTTTGTATTTTTGGATTTTTCTATCCTTGTTCTGTGCTTTTAAAGACTCCTTACTTTCACATCTGCTTCCTGAGTCATGCTCTCGGATCCCTTTTCTGAGAACCGTGACCGAGCTGGCAACACAACAAGAAACAAAGACTTCTTTCTTTGAACTCAGCACTAACACCAGCACACACAGCTGGAGAGTTTATTCTTTTGTCCAACAGCTTGTGGACATAGAGCTGCTCATTAGCAGGCAGCCAGCCACTGCAAGCTTAGTGCTGCAAACACTCCCTATACCTGTTACCTATCACTGGCTCTACTCAGGCCTCTGTTGATGCCTGATACAGTCACTGTTTTTAAGTTGGAGACTTTTGCACTTATTTCCTCTTTCGAGAAAAAATTCTACCGAACATTTCTGCAGTCTCAGACCCGTGCATGTTAATGTTTAAAAGTACCAAGTGGAGTTTTCTTGCAAACAAACAAAAGTTCCTTGTGTCATTGTGTGTATCCTTGAAACATGTGCAAAGCTATTTTTTAGGTTATATTATGTACTGAGGGAGTTCTCACACATCGTCGCCATTGTTGTTTATATTCAACCACGAGCAGAACCTGCAGTCGCCTGTGACGTCATTCACAAGACTGTTGCGAGAGTAACAGACCCAGCACCCTGATGCATTCATTGCAATATCAGGGGTTTTTAACCATGTCACTCTCACCTCTCACCTGACTGGCTTCACTCAGTATGTTGACTGTCCCACAAGGGAAAATAAGACACTGGATCTGTTGTATGCAAATGTCAAGGAGGCCTACACTGCTTCAGCTCTACCACCACTTGGCAGATCAGATCATAATCTGTTTTTTCTTCAGCCTTCCTACAAACCCTGTGTACTGAGGCAGGCTGCAACCACCCTCTCATTCAGGAACTGGACCCCGGAGGCCAGTGAGTCTCTAAAAGACTGTTTTGAGTGCACAGATTGGAATGTCCTGTTGGAGTCACAGGGAAATGATAAAAGCAAGGAGCCTGACCTTGATAGAATGGTTGAATGTACCACAGACTACATTAACTTCTGTATTGACACTGTAATACCAGCAAGGACTGTACACTGCTTTCCAAACAACAAACCCTGGATCACCAGTAACATCAAGACCCTCCCTCAACCAGAAAAAGGAGGCCTTCAGGGATGGAGACAGGGAGAAGCTCAGGTGTGTGCAACATGAGCAGAAGAGAAGATTAAAGAAGGCGAAGGAGGACGACAAAAAGAAAGTATAGAGGAAGCTGCAGCACAACAACACCAGAGAGGTGTGGAAGGGGATGAGGACCATCACTGGCTATAAAGAGAAGAACAGCCTGGCAACATCAGGTGATGTGGACAAGGCCAATGAGTTCAGCCTGTTCTACAACAGGTGTGACACAGCCTCACCTGTTCGCTCTCCCACTGCTTCAGCTGCAGCTTCTCCTACGGCATCTCCTCCACAACCTGACACTGCAGCTGAAACTCCCTCCACACTGAGGTCAAGTCTCCTGTCCTTTACAGCGGAGGAGGTGAGGGCGGAGCTTAAGAGACTATGTCCTGGAAAGGCAACAGGCCTGGATTGTGTGTGTCTGAGGCTGTTAAAGGAATGTTCAACCCAGCTGGCCGAGACTCTCCAGAGGATCTTCAACCTAAGCCTTCAAACAGGGAGGGCCCCGCTCCTGTGGAAAACATCATGTCTTGTTCCGGTAGCTAAAGTAGGACGACCGGCTGAGATAAATGACTACAGACTGGTGGCCCTCACATCACACATCATGAAGACCCTGGAGCGGCTGCTTCTCTACATTCTGAGGCCACAGGTTGAACATGCACTAGACCCCCTACAGTTAACCTATAAAGAACATATTGGAGTGGATGATGCCGTCCTTTACATGCTCCACCGGCCCATTCTTACTTGGATGAGCCAGGTGGTTACATGAGGATTATGTTCTTTGATTTCTCAAGTGCATTTAACACCATCCAACCCCCCATCCTTAAAGACAAGCTGGAGGGGATGGGGATGGATCCCTGCTTCACGTCCTGGATTGTGGATTTCCTGACAAGACGACCACAGTACGTCAGGCTGGGTAACTGTGTCTCAGGGACAGTGACGAGCAGCACTGGGGCTCCACAGGGGACTGTTCTGGCTCCGTTCCTGTTCACCCTGTATACGGCAGACTTGTAAACAACTCTGAGTCCTGCCACATCCAGAAATACTCGGATGACGCAGCTATTGTGGCGCATATCAGGAACGGCAGGAAGAGGAGTACAGGGATCTGACGATGGCCTTCAGTGAATGAAGCGACAAGAACTGCCTCCTTCTGAACACCTCCAAGACCAAGGAGATGGTCATGGACTTTTGGAGGTCTACGCCCACCCTTCAGCCAGTCAACATTCAAGGGAAGGACATTGAGGTGGTGCACACTTACAGACACAATACCTAGGTGTGCACCTGGACAGCATCCACCTGAAGCCTGGTTTCCTGGTTTGGTCTCTGTCTGATCCTGTTTCTTTGACCCAGTTTCAGCTCTAGTAAATGCTCTGATGTTTGGTCTCTGGTTTCTCCAAGGCTTCAAGTATCTGTTGGTTTCCTGCTCAAAGGCTGCTCCTGAAAACAATTCAACTCACCGCTTCCTGGTTTGGCTGGCTTGTCTCTCCTGCTGCCCGGTGTCAACCTGTAAAGACCACAGAGCACATTATACACCATCGCTACTTCAACGGGTAAACAACATCCCCTTTACCTACCTATCCTGTGTGGTTCCACTGTGGAAAGAGTTGGATCCGTCACGTACCTTTGGCATCTGAGGACAGCATCTGTCGAGCACGCGGGCTTCCAGGCTCTCCAGTCCCAGCCTTGGGTGTCTCCTCCCTTGCAGTTGTGTGCTGCATTTGGGTCCATACCATACCTGTTTCACAGGTCCTTGACATCTGCAGTGAAATGCTGCACATGTTTAATCAGTCAGTGGTGGACAGTGTACTCTTTTATGCTGCAGTCTGCTATTTATATCACAGTTGTTTTACCACATGTGGCGAAAGAGAATGACTTTTATTAACTGCCTCAGGTCGCAGTTATGCATATAAAGTTCACATTAAGCACAAGCCATTACTAGGGTCTGGTATCATTTCAGTTTTATCGATTCTGATTCCGATCATTGAATCCCGTTCCAATTCCAAAATATTCTTGAGAGAAAAAAGAATGAATATATAAAACTTTACTGTGAGGTGTAACTAACGGTTTACATTTCATGTTACTGCAACAATTATTTTTTTGTGAGCATTGTAGAAAATTTCTAATTTCATTCTTAAGTATTTTTTTTTTTAATCTTGTTACATTTAAAATCAAAATTGTTTCTGAGTAAAAATAAGTCACGTTATGATTAACTGTCAGAATGCAACAGATGACATAAATGAATCAATCAGCACCTGCAGCAGAGAGGAAGCTGCTGATTTGATGCACCCAAACACACAACTCTCAAATGTCACAAAAAAATGTATACGCTCACATGAAGTGGTGTTTCAGACAAATATTTCACAAAATTGACATGGAGACACTTTTTTTTGCAGTTGAGTCGTGGCATCTGCCGTATCAGGCCCCAGGGGGCCAGTTCCAACCGAGAGGCAGACTGCTGGAAACCTGTCGTTGTGTTTACTTGGAATGATATCATGAGAGGAGAAAACCCAGCTTTAATCACATATCACTCAGTGGAATCACAAAACATTCACAACTGTGACTTTTCTAAAAAGTTGCTGCTATGGAAACCCAGCTGATGTTTGTCAGCTGCAGCTGCTGTGGAGATTATGTTGTTCTTACATCTCTGCCTTTTCTGCTGCTTTATTCTGCTGTTAACTCTATATGAAGTGGCATCTGTTTGATTTATGTAGCTTAATATTGCTGCATAAAGTCTAGTGACACCTACTGTGGTGTAATATGAACTCTGATGACGCTAATCATTCCGTCAGCTGTTTTGAGGTTCTATGTCACAAGTATCGAAGGAGGCTTAAATCCTTGGATCTTTCTGTGAGTAACACATCGGCGACGGGCGAGTTGGAACACTGAATAGATGGACGCAGAGGGACTGTGCTGTTACACTGACACAGGCAGAGCTGTTCTCTTCTCCTCTAGCACAACAACAACAGGAGTTAAGTAAATCAGAGTAACTGGATGTTGCAGGCTAACACGTGGAGGTGCACTGTACATAACCACATTATGGTGATGGGGGTTGTTTTTCTGTGCTGTTGATCTTATTAGTAATGGTATCCTTTGGAGTTGTCTTGTGTTGTTTTTATATCCAGCCTTTATGCTGTTTGTACTCTACTCATTTATTGCCTTTTTGTTCTTCCTCTCCCTCCACTTTTTGTTCTCTCTATCCCTCAGCCAGCTACATTCCATTAAACCTTCAAAGATAACTGATGACTGCCAGGCTGCACTCCTTTGTTTTTTATATTTATTTCTCTTTTATTTATGATTGACCTTCCCTCCAGATAGGGAACACATGCCATTCCTAACATAATGTCATATTTCCTGGTGCCTGTCCTCAATGACACTAAAAAAACACAGTCATTCTTTAAAAGCCCAATGCTACCTAGAGGGCAAATACATGTTGTCCCAGTTGCCGAGCTTGTTCCATACCATTTTTTAATAATCTGGCTTGCTGATAGGGGCGGGCCTCACCAATTTTTTGTGTTTATGTGGTTTCTTTTTTTTCTGTTTTAGGCAAAAGCAATATCCCCGCCCCCCCTACTCCTTTGCACCCCCCTGTGCTTTTATGAAAAAGTAACACTGTTGAAATTGAACAAGCCACAGCTGACTCTCAGAGCCATTTCTCACGTAATGCATTTCAATTGGGTTTTTAAGATAGATTGCACGAGGTCGCAGCATGCTCTAAACATATCTCATAACCCAGATTGTACAGCCCTGTCCCCGCGTCTCCAATCTGTTTTGTAAAGCCGCGGCGCTGAGGGAAATGAAATGCAGTGTGAGTGTTGCATCAGTGACCGGCAACGCTACATCGTATGACCTTCTTTGATGGACGCCCTTTCTCCAGCTCCAAGAGGGGCCAGGGAATTCAAAACCCCCATAGTGTGGATCAGATGGAGAGAGAGACTGCATCAAACCTTCCTCTTGATGTCCTCGCTTTCTCCTCTCAGCAAGGACGTGCACTCCATGCGGTGCATTCTGTTGTCTGTTTTCATACAAAGCCTTGCTCATGTCGCCTCAGATCTGTCAGTCCCTCAGGGGGGGATCATAGGCTGCCGTGCCCGGCCTCATAGCGCTCTCAGCAGGGTCGTGGCAGCGTCGCTAGCCCCCTAGTACCACCTGCTTTACATTTCCGTCCCGAGGCAACAGAGCTTTCCCAGGAGATGCTTGAAGGTGGATGAAAAGAATGACAGGAGTTCTCAGAGGTTTCCGTAGGATACGTGTTTTTGAATTGTTTTCCTATGGTTGGAAACAGAGGAGAAATTCCGTTTCCCTGTGGTCAGAGGTCTTCCTCAGAAACGTTCAGAAATCCATTTTATGCTAATGTGTTCTCTGTCACGGCTTAGTCTGCAACATAGATCATTAACATGCCTGCTGCGATGCTGCCACTTAATACTTTACTCACTCCAGTTATTGGCATATAAATTCCATGCATGTCCAGAGTGGAAGCTGATAAAATGAAACACTGCTCTGTAAGAGAGAATCACACAGTTTATCATAGTCTAATCACAATCATGATGGTAGCTTCCATTTTTAATTAAAGTTAGTCAGTCAGAATATTAACGGTTTGTGATTAAAGTTTAAACCCTCTTTCGATGTTTTGATTTAAAGATTTGTGCATCTGAAGAGTGCTGAAGCAATTTGTCGATTAATTGATTAGCTGATCGACAGAAAAATATTTATGATATTTGCCATTTACCAAGTACCAAACCTAAGTGTCTCCTGTACTTAATTATTTGGCAGTGATTTGACTTATACTATATATACTTTTCCTATACATCGATCAATGCTCCTAGATGTTTTGGTTGTGCACAAATGTGGTGGATGTGTAATGGGAACTATGTGAGGTTCACTGTGAATAGATATGCGCTGTTCATTTTGGAAGCATCTACTTGATATGGAAGAGAGCAGTTAAGAGCAGTGTTTTCTGATAAAATATGAATATGGTACAGATAATTATATATCTTATCTAATAAGGAGAGATCTCTGTGTAGGAGTGCTGCCGGAGCTCCGACACTTTTTTTCTCCAAATGATGAAATAAAATATCCACAGTTCACATAATCCAGTTAAGCTCTTAAAGATCCGATCCTCACTAAAGTGTATGTCATGTAGAGAGCTAATAAAAATGAATTAAATGGTCAGAGTTGTCATATTGACGTATCGATTGATTTCCAAATGCCAATCATGGATTGAGTAACATGCAAGAAATCATTCCACCTTAAAAGATGGCAGTAGCTGCCGGTAGCCTCTGAGTTGTTCAATGAATTAAATGGTTAATTAGTGAAGATGAAAAGACAGAAAACATCCCTTCATTCATATTTCACTCTTCTGACAGTTTCTTTATCTGTGATGCTTTTACACAGAAACATGACAGTCAGTCTGTTACACAGCTTGTGCTGCTGGAAATGAAAGCTAGCTCAGCTACGGTTTCAGAGCCTAGCCTGTTAGCTTAGCTTGACCTCTGCCTGCCCTGCAGCTTCTCCTCTGAATGGATGTTTCCAATGTGGCTTCACTTTGCTCGACACAAGTCAGGAAATGAAATCATTCAAAACACAAACTACTTGTGTTCATTCACCTTCTGCCTAATGCTACGCTAATACAACCTGCTACATCCATGGTATCATCTATTGCTACTGAGCTGGATGTTTGTCTGATGCTGTGTCATATTCTTAACATGATCAAACTGTTCAAAAAGTCAGTTTAACATTTCATCATGTGATCATAGTTGACTGATCTATGTAAACTTGTCTCCATAGGAACAGTGGTTACATCACCTCATCAGAAACGAGCCATCATCATAGGTGCACTCCAGTACTTAGACAAATAGCACTACACCTCTGGTCATATTATAATAAACGATGATAAGACACAGAAAACGTAGTAGACTGTGAAAAAGAAAAAGTTTGAGTCTTCACGGCTGTCTTCATGTTGAGCATGACAGTAGGTCGTTAGCTGTGTTTGTATAATGGACAAGATAAATATGCAGAGTAGTCACAGCTAGCTCATGTGACCTGAGCTCTAGCCAGGCTTTCTTCAAACCATGGTCATATTGAATTTAGAGTCACCAAGTAACCTAACCTGCATGTCTTTGGACTGTGGGAGGACACCCACACAGGCACAGGGAGAACATGCAAACCCAACACAGAGGGGCCCCAAGGCCAGAACCTTATGGCTGTGAGACAAGTCATAACCACTCCACCACAGTGCAGCCAAGGCTTTCATCCTCTGTGCCCAAATTAGCATTTTCTGTCTCCAGTAACTGCAAAAATGGTAACGAGCAGTAAAGTTAAATCCAAGCTTCAAAATGCCACCAGATACAAAACTATGACTATTGCTCAACCTATTCATCTGGGCCTTTTCCATGTCCCAGCCACTATCTAGGCCCAGGCGGGCAATTTTGAATGGTGAGAGCAATAGGGTGTTCCTTAAGTGACAGATCTTCCTCATCACCTTCAGTCTCTCCATCTGTAACCTCAGGGCTCGTATCGCTGGAGTGAGGACTCGAGCAAGACAGCAGTGTGAAATGAAGTCAGGCCACTGTGCCTCCGTCCCCATTCCTCTTCTTGTGATGACACTCAGTGTTTGAGCAATGTCTGTCTTAAAGGAATTCATTTATATGTAAAATACGAAAGCTCAAATAAAACGATAAACAGTATCCACAGTCCCACAGGTTTTATGCAACTGACCAGTGCATTGAAAACATGAGAGATGGCCTGTGATGTGATTGGAGTTAACAAGGCAGCACTGTACTTCCCCCTGGGCTCACTTGTGATGTTAGCTTTATGAGCTCCAAAACAAGACTTCACTGTTTGATTTTCACAATAATTCATACACAAATCAGAGCCAGGACTTTGTTTTTAATATAATTCAGTCACAACACCCTGGTTGGATTAAAACATCCTCTACAGACTCTGGAAACAGTTTCTGTTATCCTGTTGGCCAAATCCAGATACCCTCCGCTGGATGCAAACACTTCCTGATCCTGACAACATGAGCCAAAATCTAAAACCACTGGGTCTAATCTAGATCCAGACACATGTTGCAAAATCCTGACAGCCTTGGCTTGGTGAATAGGTAGAGCTGTACCTGAGTGAGTTTATGTCCTGTGCATTACGTGTAGGGATTGTGTTAGCACTTTACATTCAATGCTAACATTCCGAGCTAGTGCAGTTAGGAACATATGGTTTCATTTTGAAAGGGCAACAACCAGAGATTGTAAATAAAGATGGACGTAGCCTTTGCGGTTTTGAAGCTCAGAGTGAGCTGCTCACTGTCACCATCTTGGCAGTTTCTGACTCCACCTCTAACTCCCAGCTAATCCAAATATGGGCAAAGAGGAGGAGCATGTGTGGAGCTTGAGACTTCGGTGCATGCTGGTTTGTAGCAAGTATACACTCACCCACCTGTCATTCAAAGAGGCCACGTCCTCAATTACTTTAAGTCTTAAAATGTAAACAGGTGAGTTATATAATATAAATATATATGTTTTTTTTTTTTACCAGGCTGTATACAGGCATGTTTGTTTCTGCTGTAACTTCAGTAATGGCTTAATTTTTCAGCCCCAAAAGTTTCTGCTTGGCAACGACCGGTGGGGAAATTACAACACTCAACATCAGCCAGCTGACCAAAGATGTAACTTCATCAGTCAGTCAGTCAGTGACAGACATTCATGTTTACAGGGCCCCACTGCTGCACCTGTAAGCAGGTGTTCAATATTAACATGAATTGTACTCTCTAAAGAGCAGTTTCCTTTCATTCGTAGTTGCCTGTGAATGTGACACTGACTGTCTTCGAGAAGAAACATTTTAAAGAGTGTGTGTGTGTGCGTGTGCGTATGTGTGTGTGTATGTTAAGGGAGGGGTTGTCCAGTTTGCAGCCCTGACTGATGCAGGCTTTGTTCTCTGAGTTTCATCTTGAAGGGAGGTGTTGACAGTCACAGATAATAGGATTGTGTAAGATCATAGATGGAATACATGTACACTTAGTTTTCAGGTGGGTTGTTAGCTTTAAATCAGTTCCTTGTTCCCTCCCTCAGAAACCACTTAGAACATCTATAATAATGATGCATTAAGGTGTCAGCAGTGCAGGCTGCCTGATTCATCACTGCAGCCTGCTCGTGGTGAGAGTCTGTCTCCTGTGCTTACCTTCCCATATATTAATGTTTCATTGAGTACATTACACTATATCACATCTGTATCTGATGATGATCACCCACATATACACACGCACACACACACACACACACACACACACACACACACACAGACTTAATAAATGTAAAATGCTGGAGACATTTTTAAACCAAATGAGCAACTTTCTGCTGGATCACCAGATCTTTGTTTTGTTTTGTCTTTTCCTGACCAACCAGCACTGAGTCACATCCAGTACACTGACCTAGTTTTTAATTAGAAATTTCAGTGTTGGTACTACACTAAAACATCATACTGGGATTTACCAACAAATCTTTTCTCAATAATGTTATCATATCATGTCATGTAATTAACCTTTAAAGTTTTGATAATTTTAAGGTAATTCAACTTAGCGTCTAATTTTAATTTTCAGACTTCACAACTTGACTTGTTCTAAGTTAAGGTCTTTGAGTTGAAATGATGACTTTAATGAACTTTATTATATGAACAGACTTCCCAGCATGCCTTGTTTGAGAGGTAAAACTCTCCTTTTTTGTAGTTTAAAGAAACCAGACATGATGTAAACTTGATGTGTGTCATTAATGCAAGTGAAGGTTTTGAATTCAGGCCAATACCCTTAACATAGTCACTGGCAGCAGCCTCACATGTTGTCTTAGGCTGGGAACACACTGGCACACAGTATGGCTGCGGAATTTCTTGGTCTTCATTTCGGCGTCCATGTTAGAGCGGACATCTAGCCTATTTTTCTCATGTGACGCCAGCGGAAATATATAGAGAAAAGACCTGTTGATGTCATAATGTCAGACCTGTTGATGTCTCACACCTTCTCTCCCCCACACACCAGGTGGTCTCAGTGGCCATTTGAGTAGTTTCCTTGTTTACCATCATCTTGTGTAGTCTTCTGTTGTTCAAGGAAATCCAACATTCTAGTAACCTGTAAACTATATGTACAGAGATAGAGCTGCAGCAGCAAAGACGCAGCCGGTGTGAACACACGTAGGCCTCTCTGCAGCAGCTCAGCGACCTCAGCCGCCATGCACACGCGATGCAGGCAGTGTGTTCCCGCTGTTAGAACGGACTCTGGTACAACATGTCTTTAGCAGCTGTTCTAAGTTCTTCATGTCAAATGAGGAACCAACACAACTAAATACAGAAGGAAGAAAGTCTGTCTGTCATGACGTCCATATCCCCAAACAGTCCATTCAACTTAATTTAACTCAGCTCAAGCTCAATGAACTCAACTCAGTTTTCCATTTTCAAAACTCATTCAACTAACTATTTAGCCTGAATTCAGTTAACTCCCATTTTTAAAGCAGCAGGGGAACTTGTCCTTCTAAGTTGGATGAACTTAAAATGATTCACAGTGACTGTAAGTCAACTTACAACAACAAGTAGAACTGTGTGTCATCCACTGGTGTTCTTGTTGCTAGCTGTTATGGATATGGCCAGGTAGATTGGTATCTGTGTAGAAAAATGGCCTCCCTACAGAGTTCTGATTGGTCGATTGTTCCTCCAGTTGCCATAAATAACAGATCACATTTGTGAATACAACAACAGATCTATCAGAATCAGTAAAAGTTCCTCTCCAGACATGTTTTAAACTCTGTAAAAATCCTCTGCTATGCTTCATATTTAAGTTTAACATCGTTTCCACGCATAAACAGTGAAAAAATATCAAAAACTGTGGCTGAAGCTCATCTCTTACTTCCTGATTGAGAAATGTGTATCAGGCCTGATGCCCCGCCCACCACCTGCTTGCTCCAGGTGGACAGGTGAAAGAGCAGAGAGTATCAAGATGGTTTGAGGAGGAAACATCAGAGAGACTCAGCCACATGTTTGAGCCTCAGTCAGGAGTCTGTTGAGACTCTTTCTCTCTGTACTGACAAGGTTTCAGTTTTATTGAGCCCCGCCCCCCATCCCCACAAGTTGACAGGATTGGTTCCTCAGGTTTGTGACGTATGAAACCCTTGCTGTCTGAATCTGTGTTTATGAAAATGTCATTGGTTCACTGCAGTTCAAGGTGGAAACACTCAGTCATGGTGTTGATGATTATTTCACTCATCTTATTGATTATATTATATATATTTATTATATAAAAACATCATATGGATGTTAACAAGGTTAAACTCTGGATCTTCATCAGAGGAAGTCTTTAACAAATCAGTGATGTCTGAGCAAGACAGTGAGCTGGGCGGGTCACTTCCTTCTCACTTTTCTTTGTTTTTGTTGGTTGTTTGGTCCCGCGGGATTGTGTTTTGTAGTGTTCCTGTTCACACTGAGCACATAGGAGGTATTTTTAACCAAGGCCTTCCCCCAGCTCTGATTACAGGGTGCAGTTGGGTGTATGACGGACCTCTGACCAGGAGGGTGATGATGTCTTTTGCCCTGATGTGAAGATCTAAAAAGTGGACCCTGTCTGCCTTGCGAGCGACAGGGGTTTCCCCTCTTTCCTCCAAAGTGTTTTTCTGAACAGAAAATAAATAAGTAGTTTGGTGATGAGATGGTTTGCCTCCAGGCTCAACAGCATCTCTGCCTCCCACTCAGGCTTTTGAACTCCAGGAAGGGAGAGGTGCTGTTACAGACCCCCTAAGGCTGATTGCTGAGAGGGAGGCAGGCTTCCTCTTTCTCCTCTCCTCTCCCTCTCCCATTTCCCTGACTCTCTCTTTCCCCTCACTCCATCACAGAAATGACAGGTTCTCCTGCCTCCTGATATTGATAAGATTTTTTTTCTATATCCTGATAAATCACAGGAATCACACGCAGAAAGACTTTGCCGCCAGTGGGGATATTTGATACACAGGGATTCTCAGTTCAAAGAAAAACATGAGCATAAAGTTGTGAATCTCACGGTTAGTTCATTATAGAAGGAGTTAATTACAGACCTGCACCACATAAACGTCTGCCTGTGGATTAATGAGCAGTGCAGCAGAGTGACTGTTACATCTTTGATGGCACATTTGTCCAGAACAACTTATGAATGAAGTCTTTCCTCTTTAACTGCGGCTGTTACTCTGAGTTATGAAGATGTTGCAACAAGAAATTGATCAAGTACAATCCATCACTTTCAAGGCTATGAACCTGTCATCTGCTGGGTCTCTATCATGTTGTGTGTAAGACACAACACACTTAATAGAAAGGTGTAGGTCTGTATTAGGGCATTTATTTGGCCTATTAATTGCAAGGCACCAGGTAGTGTGTATTATGGAACATACTATACAGCTCTAATCTAGCTGCCCAGGTTTCTGAGATTTCAGCTGCCGTTGTCTTGGTCTTTGTATCCACCATTGTATATGAAATAATTGTTTTCTACATCTGTAGATGTGATGTAAATACAATTACTTTATTTAGCATTTATACATGGAGCTGACTTCTTTCTGTACCTCACTGAATCTGCTGCTACATCAACCTCCACTTTGCTGGTTTCAGGCTTTTTCACCAGATGTTGGACCATTCAGCCACACAACAACATTGGTGAAGTCCAGCACTGATGATGGGCGATAATGCCTGACTCACAATCAGCGTTGCAGCTCATCCCAAAGGTTTTGAGCCAAGTTCTTCCGCACCAAACTGTGAAAACCATTTCTTTACAGATCCTGGCTTTGTGCAGATCCAGGAGAGAGCAGGAGGGGGCTCTTAGTATGTTACGTGCTGCATATGTAAGAAGAAATGCAGATTTGAATGATGGGAAGAAACTTGATACCTGGCAGTTATCATGTTAGTCACAAACATAATGACACGCCAATTTTAAACTACTGTTCACAGATAAGAAGTAGCCACATGAACAAATTACTAGTAGATGTTAACCACTGTATTTACAAAAATATCCAAATAAATCCAATAAATTGTGAGTGTATTCCAGCTTCAGAGTGAACAATGACAAACCAACAGATCTATTTAGAAACAAAACACCAACATAACCTACCCAAATATTAAAAAAAAAAGTTAACAACTAACCTTCCAAACTAACAAAAACAGGAGAATAGGTGATCAAAAGAAAATGGTAGTCCACCAACAAAACCCTAGACATGTCAAAAGTTACAAGGAGGTGAACAGTGGTGTGGCCAGTTGGGACAGGAGGTAGATGCAGTTTTCTACCCTTGCAGTTTGGCCGCACCAGCTTGGCTCTTTATATTTGGAGGCCATCTAACAGGAGCCAATCAGCTGCAGGCGTCAGTGCTGCGATCCAGTCACCAGCTTGTCCTTGCACACACCTATTTGCACACACTAACTCGAGACAAAACAATATGAGTGGTAGTAGGTAAAATTGTAAAAAAAAAAAAATGTGGTTGTGATATAATGTAAAGAAATATACAAAATTGTATTGTATTAGAGAAATGTATGTAGAGGAAAAAAAGGTCTGCTGCAGCATTTCATCAGAAACTAAGGGGCCTAAACCATGAAAAACATCCCCAGAGAAAAGTACAGAGAAGTGTGTCTCAGCATATGATCACCTCCACAGAGCCCCAAACTAAAAAAAAACAATTGTTTTTATACTCGTTGCCTGTCAACTAAACCTCGCTGCATGATTTCTTCTTAGATTCCATTAAACTTGGTCTTAAATAAGCCATAGACTTCTGCAGCAGTGATATGTCCCATCTGTGCACAGTTGACTCCACAGCCGGCCATCATCAAGCATCTACCGGCCGATCGACGGCAGCGTGCGATGATGTTGTTGGCGGTGGTCTGAATCGTCTGCCTGTGCCGTGTGCGTTCCTCTCGGCAGACGCTCCTGTAGTTGTGTTTGCGTGACAGAAGCTTAATTCCCTCTCTGTATAAATATGGAGAGAGTGTGGTCCTGGGCCAATAGCTAAGTGAGCAGTGACACACACAGGTTTGTACTGGCAGCGGTGGACCTTGTGTGTTTCGTGTCACTGTGTGAAGAAGAGAACACACATGCATCTTCAGGGCAAATGCTGCTGTTTAAAGTGATTCTTATTGCTGAGCTGTTGTCTCTGCGCTACGTTCACAGGCACGATCCAACCTCTTTGATTTTAATTGATACTAGTCTGGGAGAAAGTTCTGTCTCTGCTATAAATTCACCAAAAAGACTCCGTATTGGGCTGCTTGACAACTGTTTACTCCACAAATGGATCAAAAAGTGATGCACAGGGCTCTTTATGTGAGGATTAGTGAGCTGGAGGACATGCTACACAAGTGATGTCGACAGTGTTGGTTTTGGCAAAGGAGGAAGCGGCAGTTATGTAAACGCATGTGCATATGAACACAGTTTCATACAAGCACAATAATTCACTCACACACCCTGTTCACACATTTACTATGTGCCTTAATGCGTCATGCCTCAATATCACCATGACAACCAATAGTGCATGATGGGTCGACCGGTTTTCAGGTGGTGATGTATCCAAAGCCTGGTACTCTGTATCTTCTTCCTCTGAGCCATAGAGCTCTATTGTTTCCAAAAACTATTAAAAACACATCAGTGAGCTGTGTTCCTTCATCACCACGAACACACACACACACACACACACACACACACACACACACACACGCTGCAGTTTATTTTCACTCAGTCTCACACACACCGTCTTGCTGCCAGAGATACTCACAACTGCACCAAGTGTGGATTAATGCACGACTGCAAATAGCAGGGGTGGGACAAAGTCTTTGTTCTGCATTTCTCAGATCTTGGCTGAAGAGTCCCGAGTCAGGTTCCACGTACAGAGTCAGTTGTGTCATTATTGAAGGAGGAACAGCAGCAGCTCTGGGCTAACCTGACTGCTAACCACCCAACTGAAGAATGTCTATTCATTTTTAGAAGAAAGCACTACAAATACTTCTCTGTGATGTCATATTTGCAAACTCCAAGCTTGTAGCTAGTGTTAACTTAAGTCATCTCTGAGCCTAAAACATTAATATTAGCCTAGCCTCAGTTTAGCTTTTCAGTGAAGCCTCACATTGAACAAAAGTGATGCATCAAGACAGTCTTCATGACCAAATGTGATAATCTGAGGTTTCATCTTTAGTCTGTTAGTCTGCTGTCTATGTCTTTATCTATATGTTTCCTCCTGCTTGTATGAGATTGGCTGCTTAAAGGCTGATCCAATTTTCTTTTTGGTTTACTCTTTTAACCAAGTCATATTAAGTCAGAAGGCTAAAGTGTGAAGTTAAAGTCCAGCTGAATTAGTTTTCGTTTGTTTGTTTTGTCACATGACTCACATGATGACATGCAGGCTAAAAATAAAGGGAGATTATTTTGTAAAAGGCTGGGAAAAATGGTTGATATATAAATCATAAAAGGCATAAATATCAATGACAATTGTACAGTTGATGGTTGATGATTCTGTTATATGCCTGAATAAAAGAGTAAAAAAAATAAAATAAAGCTGGAGTCACTAAACTTAAGATATTTTTCTCTCACAAAACAATGTACAGGAACAGCAACATTAAATTTCTTTACTATTTCACAAAGGACATGAACTGACGTGAGACGGGTTGTGATGGCACGGTTTATCTGACCCGACCCCCCCTTACATACACCTATACATCCTGCTTAATTCTGAAGACTGTTAGTAGAATAGTATTCACCATATACAATAAATTAATACATAGTTAATTGATACAGGCATGTGACTATTACATTCCCACGAAGAGATGGTGACATCAGCAGCTTAATAACTGCAGTTAATTGTGACAGAGCACATTCATTTGTGGGGGATATCAATAGCACAATCTGTTGTAATGTTTTTACATTAGAAAAACAGCATGACTCTGTATTTCTGTCTCTCACAGATGCAGATCTACATGTACAATTCAGACGACTTCGACAGCCTCAGCGCAGCACTCAGGGAGAAGAGGATCATCGCAGCCATGGCAGTGTTTTTTCAGGTAGGAACCTTTTGTCTTCTCCCAAGCCAGGTTGTGTGTCTGTGTGTGTGTATGTGTGTGTGTGTGTGTGTGTGTGTGTGTGTGTGTGTTTGTGTGAAGGGTCCAGTTATGTCTGGTCTTGAGAGATTTTGACTTCTTGGTTCATGATCAGCTCGCCCAGAAATTAATGTCATTATCTGCTCATCATTGTTTTATCAGACAACAACATCAGTGAATGAAGACATACTGACATATTCTCCACTGGTATCCATAGATATTAGTCATTTCTATCATTTAAAATGATGATGGTTCATAAGTTTGACTGAACACAAACATTGATCAAAACTGACCAAACCATGTGGCTGCAGGATGGTTATCAAGCAAATTTTGCCTTTGTTCAGGCAAGTCAACTTTTTTAATACACTGGAAAAAATAGCCAAAGGTCAGTGGCTAAAAATAAATCCAAATGTTGAAAGAGAAACTGTAGAAGAACTGAAGATCCTCCAGTTTATTTTATTTTATTTAAACCAATGGAATAACCCTGCCTCAGCAAGTCATTTTCATTAGATCTAAATTTGTGATACACACTTTGGTAGATGAATGAATTCAGACTGATTCTGGTTTCGTTTGAGGCTGGATGATGATTAAGTTTACAGTCAGAGCTGTGTGTGTGTGTGTGTGTGTGTGTGTGTGTGTGCGTGTGTGTGTGTGTGTGTATTATCTCATCTCTCTCCTCAGGTTCTCTTTTACCATCAGATTTCCAGGAAGCTAACAGTCAGGTAGTCTGTGTTATGAGGTTTTGTGGGTGTGAAGTGTAAAAACCTGCTGCTCGCGGTCAAAGTTCTGCCACAGATGAAGTTCCTCCGGCCAGTTGAGTGGAGCTGTGGGTGGACTGGGATCATTGTTAGCTCTGTCACTCTCAGTTGGCAGGAATGAAAAGTTCATTTGAGGCCATTGATTACCTAAGTGGGCTTTTACTTGGACCATTAACCCCCACTTCCTCCTCTCACTTCAGTCTGCTCTGTCTACAGCACATCGATAGTCTGTCTTTAACTCTCAGGCTCTCAGTACATCTGAGTGTGTGTTGTGCAGACAAACATTCACATGTGTGTTAACTGAATCGTAAAGATATGTCTTTCTCTCCTCTTTGCTCACATTGTATAGTTCATACAAACACATTGCTTATACATGTGTTTGTCAGCAGGTGTATAATGACTCTCATCATTATACACTGATTTTATGCTTTATTGATATTATCAGTTATCAGATACATCCTATCCCTTTTGCTTTACACACTATAGTAATGCTCTACCCAATGCGTTTTCCCCACACAACCAGTTCATACAGTGTAAACCGTGCTATAGTAGTCATCACTGCCCATGTAACCGCAGTCTACTGTCTTGTATTTTGAGCCAAACTTTATTTCAACTTGCTGATGCAATAATCATTGATATTATTTACACGTCATACTATATTATACGATTTTATCCTTTTTATGCAGACGATACTGTGATAGCAATAACTTGTCTAAATAAAATGTCTCAAAATTTATTTCAGCTCATCTCAACTTTTTGGCACTGACTCTGCCAACACTCAGATCACAGACATACCTGGTTCTTCTTATTTCCCCTCAGTGTAGAAACCTCAGCGTTAATAAACAACGACCTCACATTGAACAGTCAAATCAAGTTTTGCAACTTTTTAAGGGAAATCTCCAGAATTAAGTGATTCTGATCAACAATAAATCTTGAGATAGTCATTCATGCTTTTATTTCATTGGAATAAAAGGATTTTTGCAACTTCCTCTTTTCTGTCTGCAGCAAAACTGTGATTTAAGAAAACACATGTAAACAGACAAAACAAGTTCAGAAAAAAAACTCATCAATTTTACAATTGTTCCACCTGGATCTGACCTAGCCCACAAGCTCTCACAGAGAGTGTGTGGTGTGTGTACTGGACAGGACAGTTGAGATTTATTAGGCTGCATTATAATTCTTTATTTATTATAAATGAGGGTGATTTTAGATGTTGCTCACTGTTTATAGCCTACAAGCCGCAATTTACAAAATCAAGGTCTAGTTTGTACTCACAAAATTAAGTTTGTGAAGTGTCTTTCCTTCTCCTGGAGAAAAGGTCTTTATCATTAACATCTGGTTTGGAGCATGAATGCTCTGCAAAGCTTGCAACAATCCAACAGATTATGACATATTTTTGTCACATGTTTCACAGTCGCTGTTAAAACACATTTGAGTTATCCTCTGAAGTGAATGAACACAGCATGAGTCCTGATCCAGAGCAGGTTTACTTACAGCTGCCTCAGCTCTGGACTGGTGGCAGCACAGGAATGGATGAATTTCCATTTCTTGCAAGACAGAGGAGATAAGTCGGCAGATGGAGGAAGTGCTTACCTTGAAGCAGACATGAAATGGCAGAAAAGAACTTATTTTATTTTGAAAGGCAGCCAACACTGCTAGCTTTACTGAAAGGTAAATGCTGCTGTCCTCCAGTACAGGACACGTTCTATCTGTTCTTCCCCTCCACCGCCCGTCTGATTTATGAGACGGTGGTGCGCACACATTTCCTGTGAACCTGATGATACTGTGCCTGAAACACTGAATGTTTAACCCGCGCCCTCAGTCAGTCAGCTCTGGCAGATGGATCTCACCAGGGTGTGCGTATGTGTTTTGTTCCTATGCAAAGAAGAGTGTGTGGGTTGCCAGCCCTCAGAAGTGCATTTTTCTTTATTCACCCCGGCGCCGCTCGCTCTGCTGCCCCGCTCACATGCTTCAGTTTGTCTTTGGCAACCTGTTAGTGTGCGTGTGTGTGTGTGTGTGTGTAGAGGAGGCACTTTATTTTATTTATTTTTTACTCTCTAGTCCATGTGTGTCTTGAAAATCAAATTCAAGTACAACACACACACACACACACACACACACACACACACACACACACGTCACCTGAAGATGTTTTTGAACTGTATGTTGTGAGTCTGTATGTCAGAGCGTGCCACTGGGTGTAGATGAGGTACAGTGTGTGGTTGTATGTTGTCACTCATAGTTTTTGACAGGGGAGAGCCTGTATAGTTCTGTGTGTGTGTGTGTGTGTGTGTGTGTGTGTGTGTGTGTGTGTGTGTGTAGAGTCTTCTGGAGCTGATTCTGTTGACAGTGATGAGTCTTGACTTCAGTGTGTTTGAGCTCAGCAGTTTGAGATTTTTTTTTCTTCATTTTGATTTAAAAAATATTTAACTTGCCAGATTTTTATTTCTTACAACATTAAAATGCCTTTCTTGATATCAGGGAATGACGTTTAAATTTACAGGCTGTGGACACACCTTAAATCTGCTCAGTGGTAGAATTTATTTTGTCAGCTAATTTATACTTAGTCACAGTCTTACTCCTGCGACCAACAGTCCAGAAGTGGAGCTGAACATCAGACATAATGTGACAGGTTGTAGAGGAGGCGTCTGCTCTGAGTAATACATCCAGTCAGAGAGGTGCTGACTCAGTGTTTTACATTACATACAACAATGTTTTTTTTATCATCAATTTGATGCAAAAGAGGCTTCACTTAGGTTCAAAATCAAAATCAACCATCAGATGTGTGTAGTGATCACACTGCGCATGGTTTAGTCCAAATTAACCAAGCTTGTCTTAAGCTGGAAGTTATCCAGTTTAACTGGCCAAACATCATGTGATTGTTTGTTTGACAGTTGTTATAATGTTGTCTCCTCTTTTTTTTTTTTTTTTGTCAACAAAAAAAAAGAGGGATTTTGTTATATTTTTTAATCTTCTTTTTGTCAATGATATTATCTGGAGATTTAGCCACAGTTATTGTTTAATGAAGTCAGTTTCATCTCATCACAATCTCACCTTCGTCATGGAAATGACGGTTATTGATAAATGTATTTCATCAAAATCTTCATCGACAAAATTTACATTACTGAGAGGAAAATGTTGAGGCACCGACTCCAGACAAACCAGGTGACATTTTCATTCTCTGTGTTTTCCTGTTGTCCATCACATCGCTTTAAAATTCACTAGTGTCAGCTGTTTTTCATGTTTCAGGTCTGAAACACCAGCAGAGTCTGACTGATTCAGACCACACACACACACAACAGCCACATGATGGGACCAAATCAACACAACTGCTAATGTGCTAATGTTCATGTGTGTGTGACGGTCATTGTTGGTGATTGTAGTTTTTGGAGTGTCACAGTATATTAAGCCTCTTTATGTGTAGATGTGCTTCAGCTGTTTGCTCATACTGTCAAAGTAAAAGCCCACATTGTCCTCAATAAGACAATAACTGCCAGAGTAGTTTCATCCATTCACACACACTAATACGAAAGCTGAAATAAAACTTCACACCAGATTATTTCTAGTTAAGATGAAGTCTTCATCAGGCTCAACCTGAAGCCTTCCAAACCACTCCCTGAGAGAAACCTTCACACACCACCCATCTGTGGTAACATTCAAAGAGAAAGAAACAGCTGTCAAACCCTGTCAACAAACTGAAGTCTCTAACTGAAAGTCTTTTGATCTCTGTGTCAATGTGAAGACCATCCTCATCAAGGACTTTATTACCTGCAAATCAAAAAAATTATAATTATACATTACACTGCCCATGTTTTAAAATATATATGAAGACGTGGTTTCCTTAAAGACTCTGTCACTGAACATAGGAGCTCTGTAAAGAGGAGTAATGAAATTCTGGTATTAGACATGGCAGTGAAAAGCAACATCACATTTCATCTTTATTTTTACTGATAGGTTTTGAGGTGACTGAGTTCAATCCAAGAGGCACTAATTTTCTCAGGAAAAAATCTCTAATTTATTTCCAGGAGGCTCATATGAGGACTGTTCAATTAACAGGGTTTTATAGTAGAGTTTTCAATATCTTGATTTGAAGACAATGCAGTGCATGTGAATATGGTGTAAAGACCTCAAGCTTGAGTCCTGCCCTTTAGATGCATTTCTCCCACTGATGGATCAGATGTGGTGTCACCCATGCTCAGTATTGTCCCTGACAGTGTGAGAATGGGACTGTCCTGAAGCTATTTGACCATATATCAAACCTATTTTTTTTTCATATTTTTAAACTTTTTTATTTCTATTTTATCTTTTGAAAAAGGTCTTTGTATTGTGATTCATCATGACGCTGATGAAGGCCTCATGCTGGTTTAAAACCCACCTGTGTTGATGCATCACTGCCCCCTGTAGGTCAAAGAATTGTTGACAATAATGTGAATTTTTACTGCGTCGCCCACACACTCCTCCCTCTCTTAAAAACATTTCCTCACTGTGCTGGTTGTGGTCAGAAGCTCCACGGGGTGTATTTAAATCCATTCTGTGTGATATCAGTGGTTTCAGTCCATTTCACATTATGTTGCTAATTGTTTTGCAGGATTTATGCATGGATGTGATGAAACACTTTGACTTGTCAGGAATTAAAGTTACTGTATGAACCAGAACAGACTTCTTCTATCTATAAACTGTTTCTTAATTCAATTTACTATATCACAAAATACATTATTATCTTAATGTAAGTAAATATGTAGATTAAACATATTGTGTTAAAAGACTTTACAATGTTTTTTACAATTTTACTTGAATCAAAATCAGTTGGATGTTGTTGGTGGACAGAAGTCCAGGTCTAGGCCAGAGTTTAAGTTTGAACCTCTTTACAGACATTTAACTAACAACACTGTTGCACAGCTATTGGAGTCCTGAAAAGTTCACTGGAGATGTTCAGAGTTCAATGCAATACAATTTATCAGTATAAACCTGAGCTGACCTTACTGAGAACAGCCTACCCAAACATCATCTTATATAGTCCTTCTTAGGTGGAATCTCCTCCCATTTTTCTAAAAAAGAACCAATCATTACTCTAGAAACAATGGTGTCAGTGTTCTCTGGAATTCTCCAAACCAGGCATGTCAGGACATTTTAATGGTGTCAGATCTTTCCAGAAATCCCCCAACCTTCCCAATCTGGGCTTGTCCAGACATGTTCTTCCGACACCATTGTTTTCAGGGACTTCCAGATCATATTTTTTTTTTAAAAACTTTATGCTTTTCAGGTTACATCATGTTTCAACAAACCTCCTCCAGCTCACATGCAGGTCTAACTTCTTAGTTGTGGATATAGCTTATACATTGAGTTTATAGGTTTAACATTTATAATGCAGAGTATATCTTAATAATGCTGGGTTACATGTTAAATGAAACTTTACTACAACAACGTGAATATTCTTCTTCTACTTAAAAATAATTGAGGGTGGTGACTGATACGTCACGATGTTCACATGTGAAACTTAACCACACTGTGGTTATGTGTGAAATGTGATGAAGCTCTTCACATGTTGAAACCGGTCCAGACAGAAATACCCTCAGTGAGCATGGAAACAGAAAGCTCTTAAATATGAGACAGTCCAGTACAACACAGTGAAATCAGCTCTAATATTATTAACTGTTTGAACAAAGCAAGTGTGCCTGTTTCACACATATAATTATTTATTCATATAATAGTTGTAATCTGAGTGTCAGCTCCTCTGTTATTGTGTGTAAATGTGCCTCCACCCCCCCCACCCCACCCCCCCACCCCCCCACCGAGTCAGTGTGTCTCTGCAGCAGTGTCGCTGTTGCTTCTGTGTCACGTATTAATTCAGTCATCACATTCATGTTACAGGATAAATTGGACCCATCATCTCGACTGAGCTCGGGAATCACGCTTTTATGACCCACCACTGCATTGCCCCTGCAGCCTCTGACTGAAATAGACGGCAGCTGTAAACAGCTATCATTGCCCTTTTATTTGCTTATTTACCGCGCTGCATGCCTCTACTGTTCGCCTCACTCTCAGCCAGCAGCAGAACGCCGAGGCCCAGCTGGGATGCAAATCACACGGAACATCCACTCTGCTTTTTACTATTTGTTCCTGAAGTTAACACGAGAATCCCACTGAGTCTCATTTCACATGATTTTTGGGGCACCGGTACCTGATTTAATATTGTAGAGTGAGAGGCAGGGAAGGAAGGAGAGAGAACAAAGAGAATGAGGGAAAATCTTTCTTGGACTTGACTCCACACTGTAAGTCACACACAGTCTGCTCCAGGAACAGGAAGAAAATTAATCTGAACACACGTCTCAAATCAGCCTCGTTCTGATGGCGTTGCGTCTTATCATGAAGAAGATGACGACGCACGTGAAGCCGTTTATTTAAGAAAGCAGATTTGTTCTCTTTAAGGTTTGTATTTTTAGGCAGGAACAGGTCTAAAGGCAAACGTGTCTCTATCTGTTCTCAAAGGCTGCTGTCAGAGAAGACCAAGACACACATGATCAGCCTCAAATGGAGATAACAATGCACACACACACACACACACACACACAAAGGTGAGACAGTAGTTGTGTGAAGATTCTGTCAGTTCTAACACCTTCCCACAGCAGTGTCAGTGAAACATGTTCCGTCGTTAGTGGTTTCTCTGCATCAGTGAACCCTGCTGACCTTAACTGAAGGAACCGCAGTTGTAATGTACTGCATTATGTGCTGTTTGTGAAATCATGAAAGCCGAGACTTTTATCTTTGTTACCTCTGGTAATTTATGTGAAAAGTCTTTTGTTTCAAATGAACTGAACTGAAGGGTTGTTCATGTGGGCGCTGACCTGACAGAGAGGGCGGCACTGCAGCAGGATTCACCCTGTTCTTTATGATCAGACTTTAGTCATGTACCGGGACACAATGAAGCCTGGAGAGAGGTGCCAGAAGAAGGTGGTGAATCTGAGCTGTGTCCCAATTCAGGGGCCGCATCCTTTGGAGGACGGCGTTTAAGAAGGCCACCTCCGTCGCCATTGTAGACCGCGAAGGCCAAACTGAGATGACACGATCTGGCCTATGGAGGAATTCTGCTTTGCCTCCAAACCTGTGCCTGCCTTGTCCCCACTGCTCCTGTCGCCTAGCAACCTTGACAACACACAACTTTTTTTATTTATTTATTTTTTTTTACAAAAACCCGAGGTTTTAAGGCGTTTCTTTTTCATGCCCCTACACCCCGGCAACAGCCAGGGCTGGACGCATTATGTTTTAAGGTTCTCCATTCTCGTGAACATGATATCTCCGTAACACCTTGAGGGAATTTAAACTAAATATGGTATTATATAGAAATGGATCTCTCTCAAAAACCGGTACCACTGAATTCAAAACAACTTGAATTCCGATAAAATGTGCTTTGATTTAGTGTAAATCTGATATTTAGTATGTCAAATATTATGTTTTCTGTTAAAAGAAAATACAATTAATCTACCAACCATAAATATGTGAAATGGCTACATGTCTCCACAGTTTCCAGCAAATTTTGTGTTTCAGAAAAGTCTGTGTGGCTTTTCCTTAAAGGTGCACTATGCATACCTGCATGGTCTCAAATCGTAGGCATCTCCCCTTGATCCGCTAGCTGCCTGCCCCCTGAATACACTGTGAAAAAGCGCGGCCTCTGGAGACAACGCAGGCGTCACAAACGGCAAACAAACACTAGGGGCAGAGGCTGTGCCCCAAAACATAACAAACCGAAGGGCTTCCAGTCCGATGCAAACATGGGGGGGGGGGGGCTTGCTCTGTTTTGTTTGGTATTTACTTCGAACGTCAACAGAAGTGACGTCATGCAGGAATGCATAGTGCACCTTTAACATGCTAAACATAGTCACTATTCATGTTAATGGGTTTGGTAAAATCAGGACTAACAGGGGACAGGTAATGTGAGTCCTATCATGTTGTCAATGACACAGATGCACATTAAACAGGAATATTTGCTTTTAAAGTGACATCTGGAGTGTTAGCTTTTCCGAGAAAATTTGGATAGCTCTTAAAAGAGCTGTGGGTTTGTGTGTCTCTGAAAAGATCCTTTGGTGCACAACATCCTGCTGCCATGACACTGCACCCCCCCCTCCACTCAAGTAGGAGCAGCAGGTCTCCCTCTGTTGGCTCTACCTGTGCTGTATCCTGGAGGGCATCAGCAGAAGGAGCTGGTGTGACGTCCTCCTTTTAAGTGTTTTCATCCTGAGGAAGTCGTGTAACACACGCGTGGCCTTCGCACACACCTCAGCCAATGTCCTGTTTTCTTTGTTTCGGTAAGAGGAAGGGAGTTACGTTCCCGCCAAACCCAACCCTACCCCCATTGGTGCCCTGCCACAATGCCAGAGAGCCGGGCAAGGGAGGCACTTCTCGTGGAAAGAAAGCAAATAGGAGGGTGGGGGGGGCAGGTTATAATTGTTGATGGTTAATGATGGTTCAAAGGATCAGTTTAGAAAGAAAGAGAAGAAGGTGAAAATAAATGGAGCAGGGTGTTAGTGGATGAAGTGTTGAGGAATACAGGCGCTGTCATCTGTGGTACGTTCAGGGAATTGTGAGCATTGGTCTGTGGTGTTTTGCGTGATCTATGTTCTATAGAGGATTTTATATTGAACTGCAAATTTGTACCTTTTGATATTGACTGCGTCACTCTGAAGTACTGCTGAACCAGTGCAGCATCGAAACTGAGTTCTCAGACAAGTCTGTGGTATTCTCCCCACTGCCTGCAGTGTTTCTTAATGCCATGCTCCCAACAGCAGCGGACGCCATGCTGCTACATCCCATGCAAGGCATAGACAATAGCTACAAAACAATGCTAGCAAATCAGCATCCATGTCTATAATGTTCTGGCAGCTTTGGTTAGTGTTAGCATAAGCATCAAGCACATCCGCCATCAAGAGGCAACGCAGCACATACGTCTCAGAGCTGTGTTCAAACAGAATTCATGACATGTAACTTGCCATTGGTCAGTTTTTTGCAATTTTAATGGACTTTCAGAAGATATCTCATCACTTCCCTCCATGACCGCTGCCCTACTTACCACACTACACTGCTCAGACTGAAGAATCGACCGCCAGTGTCATTGCTCCCTTCCCTCTCACAATAAAAAAAATAAAAGGATTCCTTTATGCTGATTTTGAAATTTGATCATTTGTCTATGGAGGACACCAGGTGTGGGGACTGTGACTTTGTAACGGTTTGTGGCAGAAACAGAGGTGTTAATGGTGTCCTCATGAGACAGAGGCATGAGACGCGTTCAGAGTAAAGGGGCTGTAGCTAAAGCAATGAGCCACAACAAGAAGAAATGCAACATTCATGTGCAAATGTCTGTTAAAATACACAAATCTTGAGAAGAGGTTGAGAAAAACCCTGATCTCTCCAGGCCGCACGTTATGAAGAGTGAGTGCACTAAGAGCAGCAGCCGTGTCAGTTTCACATCCCGTTCAGATGTCGAGCTGTTTAAACTTTTAAATTCATATTTTAAACCATGAGAATGAGTGAGTCTTTAACGAGCTTATCAGAGCCGGAGGGGAAAGTTGCTGTTTAATGTGAGAGGGATATGACTCACTGGATAACACAGGGATGTTACACTAAATACTTCGACATGGTGTTAGTCTTCCACAACAAAGTCAAATTCTAAGAGTCATCAGATGACCTGGTGCCCTGTAGTCAGTGAGCTCATCTGTCCTAAATCTACTCTAGGAAGGACTCGATTTATTTTACAATCACGCACAAAAGAAAATAGACAAAGTGTAAAAGTACGCATTGGGTCATTACATAGCCTGTATAGACAGCTGGGTTGTTTAAAATAGAAACGTATCTGTTCCATCAGATGCACATGAGATGCGAAGGAAACACACACATTAGGCGATGACACAAGTTGGTCAAAATCAAAGCATAATCAGAAGATACAGTTACTTAAGTCAAGATCTCAGAATGATGAGAAAACACAACATCCTTCAGTATGAGTCTAAGAATGAGAAGAGAGCCCTATTCCCCTTTAAACTAGAGCTAAGAATGACCAGGACCCCCAGAAATCCCAGTGCCCTTAGAGCTGGGTCAGTCTCCTTTAACCTGGACCTAGCAATGACTGGAAAGCCCAGTCTCCTCAAGACTATACCTGGTCTCCTTTTGCCCAGAATTCTTTAGTCTCTATCTACGCTTTCCTCTTACTGTAACAGTGTAACCCTGTATCCTTTTGCCAAAACTGAGAGGGACATGAAGGTCAGGTCTTCTTTTGCCAGAGTTTCCTGTCTGCCTTTCTCCCCGTCTCCCACCACCTACTGATAAATTGTTTGAAAGAAGTCCAACCGTCACATCCATTACGCCATTGATGCATCAGCAGTTAGTGCTGCCGTCGCCAAGAGCAGGAAATGAGCCTCGGTACGACACAGAAGGAGGTGAAGGAAGTCAAGAGAAGGAGGATATGTAGTGAGGGATTCTGGATGGATGACAGTGGGAGGAAGGGACGGGCGATGAAAGAGAAAAGTGGTGGAGGAGAGAAATATGAGGACATGTCACATTGTACACTTTTTTTTTCCTGATTTGTCACTGCAGTGGTTTGTCCCTGGAGAAAAAGAGGGAGTTAGAGCTGTGGGAGCGAATGAAGAGAAAGAACAAAAGATGCAGGATTTAAAGGGGGAGAACGGGGTAGATGGAGAGAGAGAGTAGGACATTGTGAAGTGAGGCCTGGTGGCTGAGGATCTCAGGGGACGAGCCTGTGGGCTTTCAGAGACAAACATTAATAATGAAACCCTAATTCCCCCTGTCCTCCTTTCTTTCTCTCCTCCTCTCTGTCTCTCTGTCTGTCATTTTCTGTGTGTCTCCATGGCTGCCTTTATTTCACTTAATCTCTTTTCCTTTACACACACACTTCTTTTCCTCACCCACTTTCTTGCCTTGTACCAAAAACAAGCTCCTTATTGCAGTTCCAGTTATTAACTTCTGCTGCTATTTAAAATGATTACAGATAGTGTGTATGTGCATGCTTTTGTGTGTGTGTGTGTATGTGTGTGTGTGTGTGTGTGAGAGAGAGAGAGAGGGTAAGTTAGAAACTATGTCTAACATTGGCACAATTAAACTTTTTCTACTTCCCTTAAGTTGTTTTCTCATTCAGAGTTTTCTTTATCGGCTGCACACACTCACATCGTCAATAGAGTCGTGATCTAAAGCAGTTTTCTCGTATGGACTCTGAGAATCAGATACTCGGAGTATCAGATCCAGACATTGCCCTATCACACCTGTAGTACACAACAGCAGATTGTCTGTGTCAGACGGGTTCTCACCCTCTGGAAATACTCGTTTGGTTTAGGCGAAGAGTGGCGCTTGGGCAGAGGGTGCAGGAGGCAGGACAGAAACATCATCAACATGCCCACTCGCTTGCTGTGAATTCTCCGGACAATGACCGGCTCGATTCACACAACAGTTCAATCAGACATTTGTACCAGCGAGCCGACGGGGTAAAGTCCGTTTAACGTTCACTCCAACTGTTTCGGACGTTTGCATTCTCACATACGGCTCCTCATTCCTCATTTGTCACACAGTCTCCGGGAGTGTTTTAGTCAGACTTTTATGGCTCGAAGCATCACACCACTCTTCAGTGTCGCAGTCAGAACAGGCGGTCTCAGACAAAGAGTCCATTTCGAGCTGCTATCGAAATTGTATATATCTGGATGTGGACAACAAAATCGCCTCTTCATCTGTCATCCCAACCAAGCTTGAGAGAAACCTGGATGTCATATTTGATGACCAGCTATTCTTCTCTGACCATGTTGCATCCGTCTCCAGGTTGTGCAGCTATGAACTCAATCATTCAGCCTTAACCTGTGGTTCTGTGATGGTGGAACAAGCTACTAAAGTCTGTCAGAGCAGGGCGTCCCCTCTGTATCATCAAGATTCATCTCTTCAGAGAGCACCTCCTCACCTGACACCTCTAACACCCTAACATGCCTAACTAGCACTTACTGTGCACTTTCACTGCACTTGTTTACCTGATCCCCTTGCACTTTGCCTTATTGAATAGATTTAGCAGTTAGTACTTACTTCACTGTCTCCTACTGCTCTGAAGCTTTAGTGTAGTCCTTCACTTTTAAGTTGCTTTGGATAAGAGTGTCTGCCAGATGAGTAAATGTAAATGTAAAATGTAAATGGATAACTTATCTTGATACGGTAGGGTTGTAAAATCTATGAAAAATGCATTTCACGGGATTCTAGTGGACTGGCAGGAATGCATCTGGAAGTGGAGAGGGGCCATTCATCTGTGATAGGAAAAAAGGAAAAGCACAGCAGCTTCACTCCAGGAAACTCCCAAGGGAGCACTGTGACGTTCAAGATTAGAGTCACTTTACCATTGGGGGTAGCCAAGCTAGCGCTAGCAGTATAGTTAAGAAGTCTACTGATAAGTAACCTACAGATGCATGTTGATGTTCCTCCACTCGTACTTTTGTTGTCCCTTTAGACTGTCCTGCATTACTTCCCTATCATTTGTTAACAAGTCTGCCAACTCTGCTGACTTAATTTTGAAAGTAGTTTTGAATTAACCTTTATTATTACCAGACGTAAATGCAAAGGCACGTGATCACATTATTCAGACGAGGCATCCAGACACATATCACATGTTAGAGCAATTGCTTTTCATTTGCACTTTTGCTTGACTGATACAGTACACCTTAAAGTTCACCTTCAAGTGTATACCGCACCATTTCATAAAACTGCAGTTGAGAAGGTCAACTAATCTCATCAATCAGCCTCTCCTCAAACTGACCCGTGTTTCCAGCAGAGCCACCAGCTTGTGTGGGTCTTAACAAACATGTAGTTATAAAAGCTGGGAGGTGCCTGCCATACAGACAATTGCACACAGCCAAACCCACCATGATCACATCACTTTCAGCAAATGTTTCCTAGTGCTACAGCAGATGCATCAATCACATGGTAAAAAGTCTTATGGGCCATCCGCATGGTGCTATTCTACAGGGTGTGGAGACAACTTTTTGGCACTTTCGTTGACACATGCAGAACAAACTGCAGAGGGTGGAATTAGGAGAAACAGATCTGTTTTTTTATGATCTTAATATATCCAATACTTCCTAAAATAGCCACAACACTCGTTTAGGTGAAGGTAACACCAGTGTAGAGCAGGACATGTTATTCTCATATGAGAACATCTTGAAGAAACAGCCAATGGGAGGTTGTATTAAAGCCACTCTGAAGGAGATAGTACTCTTTTTTTTTCTTTTTTTTTTTTTTTTTTTAAGTATATTTTTTGGGGCTTTTTATGCCTTTTTTGATAGTGCAGTAGAGAGACAGGAAATGGGGAAGCAGTGAGAGGGGGAATGACATGCAGCAAAGGCCGTCGGATGCGGACCTCGAACGGGGCCGACTGCAGCGAGGACTGTAGCCTCTACACATGGGGCACCTGCTTAGACCACTACGCCACTCGACACCCCAGGAGATAGTACTCTTGGTTACCATATGAAGGAAGCAGTGCACTTCTTCTGGGCCAACATCCAAACACAAGTTGTTAGTGAGCAGGAGGGAAAGCTTGGAATTGGAAGAGGGGCCTCTATCTAGCAGCCGGTCCCCAACACCTCCATAATCAGCTCTTCATGCATCATGGTAACATTTGTGTGTTGCATGATCAATCACCACAGCGATGTAAGTAAACAGAATGAACAATATATTTGTATTTCCCACCCGCTTAAGGGAATTATCTAAAATTGTTCAACATATCATCCACAGAAATGGGTTTCTTTGGAACAGGATTTGCTCATGTGCTCGATGAAAGCACAGAAATTGAACAGCCTGTGTTTTGTTCTATGTGCTTTTGCTGTGGTCCAAGCAGGCAGGCAGTGTAAGTACAGATCCCAGTAATCCTTCACACCAAACCTGATAATTAAATTCAACTAGCCAACAAGTGTGTTTTTCAAAATCCAACTGGACATTGTGTTTGTGTTTGTTAAACCCCTAGGTTAAGTGTGTATCACCAAATCCAGGAGAGATGAGGTAGTGGAGAGTGGAGGGAGGGAGGGAGGGGAGGCATGACAGCAGTCTTGGCAGTCTCTTAGCTGTTGGATATGGTTGCTGGCAGTGGATGTGTGGTAGTTTGCTTTAGTTTGTCTTATACACAATGAAGCAGTCGGTTGCTCTCTTAAATGTATCTACACTGATGACTGCAAGTAAAAACTTAAGTCTCTGATAGTTTTACCTTTTACCTAAAAGAGGTAACCTTTATGAGATATGCTGCAGTTTGATGATTTAATGCATATTTATCATTAATGTGTGCATAATTATGTTTAATTTGACAGTGAGGTGGATTATTAGGAGCAATTGTTATTGTTGTAGCTGTATCAAGCTAGCAGTGGTTGTTGTGTAGTAGTAGCAATTTCAGTTTATATAAATTCAGGAGCAGAGATTTTATCAGGAAATAATGACTTCCAGTGGACAGTGAACACACTGGGAGAGACAAGAGGCTGCGAGTGCACAGTTTAGGCTGTCCAGATGGCGCAGCAAGGGTAGCTTACTCTTAAATAACGCAAGATTGTTAGCCTACACAGTAATCAGTCTGGCCCTGACATACAAAACTGTAGACAACATAAAAGTATACAACAGTAGCAGAGGCAGCAAGCAGCAGTGGCCTAGTTGTAGCTGCATGTTGCAGTAGCTAGTAGTGGTTGTTGTGTTAGTAATTGTATTATTTGTAGCAGGACAAACAAGGCAGGTAGTGCTTGTCCAGTTGAAGCTAAAAATATACATTGATTAGAACGATACTAAAGTGAAGTTGTATCTCTCCTTTCATCTGATCTCAGAACAGTGTTCTGTCTCATAAAGGATCTGAAACTTTTTTGCTTTCATCTTGTGATCTAGTGCCCCCTTGTGGTGAAAGCATGGTATTGTCTCTGAAAGCTAGCTTGCCTATCAGCTGTTTGTATCTATAGTTTCTGTCATTTTAATGGGTGTGACTGTGTCCCTTTGACAAAGGCTGGAGCTTGTCTAGTGGAGAGGTGAGGATAATCCTGGGATCTTTGACGAGTGACTAGCTATAACCAAAGTGTTTCAAGCTGTCCTTGACTCAGCGTCCAGTTTGCACGCATTATTATACACATGCAGATGTGTGTAGAAAATGAACTTGTGCAATAGAAAATTACTGCACCACTTCTTTCTCCATGAGTGTTAGGAGGCAGGAGTAGAAAGTAAACAAGCAAATTAAGCTTTGATTTATGATCTAAAATCAATGATTCTAAAATGTAAATTGTCTTATTAATTATTAATGGTGTAGTTGGTTGTTGCTCTGCTTGTCTATCTATAAAAGCCATTGCGCACCACTGAGTCAGTGTTAGCTTTAGCAGTTGCAGTAGCTAGTAGTGGTTGCTGCAGTAGTTGGAGCAGTCCCCATGTGGTATCAGTAGCAGTAGCTATTTGGCCTAGTAGTTAAGCAGTAGTCTCAATCACAGTTGTCAGAAGTCCAAAGTGCACCAGTGATGTACAACTCTGGTCAAAACAGGAGTGTGATTTTATCTCAGTCTATTCAAATACAGTGTGGGTGGTCATGTTGCCGAGCAATAAACAACACTATGCTATTTTTAATGTTAATGCCAGTTAAGGCAACATTTTTTATGATCTACTGATTCCATGATTGACACTTTCTTGTCAGCTGAGCCTTTCTTCTGTGGTCCCACAATGCTAACATCAATCAGTGTGTGGTTAGCCAGGGTTGTGGTTGGCTCTGTGAACTCAACAGCAGAAACACACTCCTGGTTCCTCTGAATAATCCAGACCTCGCTGCTGACAGTTAGAAACAAGTTCCCAGTGAAACCTGTTGACAGCAGAACATTGACAGTGAAGCCAATTACAACCTGAAAAACTGATATATCTACAGGAAACAGTTCTTTTCTTGTTTGTGTTTAACATGTACAAAGCAAGTGGACTTGATCGTGCCCTGCTGTCTCTGTTAACTGTCCATCTTTCTTGTCGTCCCACAATGTGCTTAATAACAGTGATTTTCTGCCATTTTAACAGCACGTCATTCAAACGTATCTCATCTATCTAACTTACATTTGAAATCAAACAGAAAACAGGCATGTGTCCATTAAACTTGTCCACCTTTTGTAGTCTGATGATTTCATTTCCCCAAACCACTTCACTGTGACTTGGTTAAGAATAACACAAAGCAACGAAACAGGTTGTTTTTCTGTGCATCTTAACAAAGGCGTCACTGCAGAGGTGGAAGATCAGTTTTAGTGTTTCAGAAAAGACTTGTGTTTTTTTGTTCTTTGGTTTTATTGATTTTCAGCCGCCATGACAACAATGATGCTCTAATTGAAGACATTGAAAATGCATGTGTTACTGTGACATCACACACACTCTGAGTTCATATGTAGAGGGCCTCTGAGAGCTTGTTGATTGCTGCTGTTTGTTTCTCCTAATTACACCGCACTTGTTTTCTCAGTATCTCTTCGGTGCTTTTCAACTTTTCTCCTCCCCCTTTGTCACTTTTATCACCTTTCTCTTTCTCCTGATTTAACCTCAGTGTGTTTTTCTCTTTTTTTCTTCAGTGAATTAAAACACACTCTAGTGTGCAATGCTATTATATTACGTGCTTCATAAGTGTAGATAACTGGACACTGCAGCAGCAGAGGGTACAAAATAAAGCAGGGAGTTCTAACAGAGGGCTGGCTGACTAAGACAGGAGTCTGATGGATGGTTTGGTCTCTGTGTTCAGTGGGCAGACTGGTCCGGGATGTGGTTGAGGTGTCCAAAGAAATAAAAATAATTTAAATGCTGTCTTCTATGAATAATACTGCTATGTGATGATCACTGTATCTTACAGCAGACCTGTCTTTTTGTGTCCCACAGGTGGGAGGGAAGGACAATCCTGCTGTTGAACCCATAATCCACGGCCTGAAGGGAGTGGTGCATCATGGTGAGTGGCAGTCCCAGTGCCCAGTCACACAGGGAAACGTAGCTAGAGTTTTCTGAATGTATATACATTAGCCATGCATTAGCACCCAAGGTTTTAACCTCTTTTAACTCATTGTTATTTGTTCTCCAGCCCACACATTCGCTGCAGGGTGAATGTGTGGGTGTATGAGGAGCTTATTTCATTTCAGCGTCCACATTTCAAAACAGAATGTGTTGAAATATATACATACAGTATATCTTAAAAAGATAGTTTATGTTAGTTCTTCCTTTAATTTGCCACCCGTATATATCAACCTGAAGATAAGAAGATAAGCACCTCATCAGTACCAAAATTTAACTCGTTATATTCACATCACCCAGTCAGACTAGTATGTAGCAGTCGAGGAAAGCTTTGACTTCACTTCATTTACTGTGCGTCTGAGGAACTGCTGCTGTCTGCCAATCAGCTTCCATTAATGTGAGGACTTTAGAACCATTCAATTCAACTGATTCATTTCAGTTTGTTACTGAATTTATCTAGTAACGTTTACAGCCGAACAATATTTCAGTCCTGGTCCATGATATATTACAAACAAATCCAGATCCAACTCCAGATCAGCTTACAAACTGATGAGGCATAATATTTGAACTGTAAATTTGCTTAGGTAATTTCCTCACTGTACTCAGGAAGGGTGTGAATTAGCATGGTAAATTAGCATTGTTAACTGAAGCCTTATCACTCTGAGCTATGGTGGCATTATGTCCAGACTTTAAATGTTCTTAGTGACTGCTACAACACAGAGCTCCCACAGGAAAAGGGGGCAACATTAAGGTAATGGACAGTAGTAGAGAATTCATCTCTGATGAGAGTTAAACATTAACATAAAACTAAATTGATACAATATAAATATTGAATTGGAATGGGTAAATGTGAAACGTGTGTGTGTGTGTGCGTGTAAGACATCCCTACAATATCTCACAACTTGAAGGAAGAGTGGGTGAAGACAGAAAGACTCTAGGCTAGCCAGTTTGCAAGCTGTGATACATGCCAAAGAGAGAACTTACTTAATTGGGTGTCCTAAAGTTTACATGCATTAATTTCTGTTTAGTTTTTGGCTGAACCACAACAGTGGCTTAGTGACTTAGTTGGAGTTTTCACATTGGCTATGGCTGTTTCAAAATAAATTGTCACAAACAGTTTCTATTAGGGGACATTCACAGTCTGCAGTGTTGCCAACTTAGAGCATTTGTCAGTAGATGTAGAGACTTTTCTTTCGATAAAAGCACCTTGGATCAAATCTAATATATATAATAATAATAATAATATATAATCTTGGACAAACCTTTGCTACTTAGAAGCGAGTCACCATAGTTCTGCCCTCTCTGTGTATCTACTCTGTGTTTGGTGATGTTGTCAGACGATATAGTGGTTATACAATCAGGATTTCAGCAGCAGCAAAGCAGCAGCTTGGAAGTGACTGCTGGTTAACATGTCTTAATGGGCCACGTTTCAGTCACTGTTTCAAACTTCTTCTATTCCAGCTGACACTATAGGCTGAAACCAGCTGACACTAGATGCCTAAGTTAGACTGAAACCAGCTGACACTAGACTGAAACCAGCTGACACTAGACTGAAACCAGCTGACACCAGATTCAATGATAATAGGAAGTTGATGTCAGTTGTTAACAAACGTCCTCAATTTCACTCACTGATCATATGTTGTCCAGCCATATACTAGGTTTAGTCTTGTTTGTGTTAATACAGTAAGTAAGTAGTGATGATGCTTTATGTTGTGAATCATTTATTTCATGAAAATAATATAATTATCAAAGTAAGGGTTAATGAGCAGGGAGCACTTAATATGATTGAGATTTTGTAAATATTTGAGTTCTATTGTTAAAAGGAAATTAATATGGGGAGTTGCGAACTGGTGGTTCGGGTATTTTAAACGTCAGCCATCAAGACTAAGATCACTCATGAACTGGTTAGTCATTTCTGTGGATTGGTAGTTATGTAAATTGTTAGCTCTGTCTAATGATGGCTTCATGATTGTTTTGAAATGTCCTCCAATTGTTATTGGTGAGTCAGACAGATTTGACAATGAGGTGACAAAGGTCTGGAAGAAGAGGATGAGTCATCATGATTTTGGTGATTAGGTTGTTGGGGATGTGACAAATTGCCATTCAGGATCTGTGATGGTGTCGTAAAATAATAAAAGAGATATTTTTGCATCATAAAATGTCTACCCCTTAAACTGTGGTGTTCTTAACTTGTGATATATATCTGCATATATCTGCCTGTAATATGTGGTTGATTACTTGAAGCCTTTTTGCCTGTGAACCAAATCCACAGATGTTCAAAGTTGCAAGTTTAAGTGAGTTCATGGTGACAGGATGGGGGAGTTTGTTTGAAAGAACACGGGGAGTAGAAAAGGAAAAACGAACAAAATACACAAACATAAACTTAAAGTGAAAAGGTTCCTGGAGAAACTAAGCTGCATGTTTGAGACAAATGTTTATAGGAAGTATTTGAGATGCCTAAGACAGTATTGTATATCATTAATCCACTTAGCTGAATGTATCTTTATATTCTTTACAGAAACCACACATACACACACACACACACACACACACACACACACACACACACACACACACACAGACATGTGGACATTTTTACATATTAGACTCTGAATGGATATTTAATCTGCAACACATAGCATAAATCTCATTAGAAGTGCTGCCATTCTCTCCGACAGACTAATTACACTAGTGGATGTGCAACCAGCACATTAATACTTCATTCATCTCCATAATTCATTGCAGTTATTAAAAATACTATTTACATTCATATGTGCACATATTTACGTGCTGTCCTTTCTTTCTCACCTGCTGCTTGTCTCTCCTCTGCCTGATAGCATTCCTGTTTCTGTAATACAGCAACAACCATCTATACTTTTCTGATAATGGTTATACTTATGTGACAACTAAAATTACTTTCAAATATATACAATAATTTCTTCCTCTCACTTCATTTGCACAGCTTTCACTTACTATCTTTTTAGCACCAAAGAAGTGCTCAACCTCTCCTCACAGTAGCCGATTAGCTGACATATTCTAAAGTTGAGAGCAGTAAAACATTCAGTTAATCACTCCTTTATTTCATGTCATTTAGGAATGAAATAATCTGGTCAGCACAGTCCAGTGAGACACAAGAGAATCCAGTGGAATTTTTTTTGTGTCCATGCTGGTTCTTCGCAAAGCTACATTAGCTACGGCTAACGACCTAGACAGTCTCCGTCCACTCTGTGCTGCTGTCTCTACCAGCTGTGGTGCTGTGTGCGTCATGTTCCGGAAAGGAAACAGCATTATCCAAGTTAGGGGTGTGTGATATTGTATTAGATGACATTTACATTTAAAGGGTTAGTTTGGGTTATTTGATGGTGTCTTATTTGAGGAATCTGAAGAAAGCAAATATCAGTTTAATTTTCAGTTGTATCTTGAATATTTTCACCACTTTATCCGTCAAACAGCCCTTTCCTTTGGAACTACAGTTTTGAACTGTTGAACCACTGTATTATGCATAAGCAGATCTATGACCCGCACTGCATTACGCTGCAGATCAGCTGTTCAGCAGTTTGTGAAAGAGACAACAAATTAAAGATGAGTGATTATGAGAGTGGAGACAGGAGTATACCTTTATGATCCAGTACACACAAGAACTTCTGCAAATGGAGAATGAATGGGCTGAAACAGAGAGTAGGGAAACTTCTGTGGAAGCTGGATGCCATGAAGAGCCCAAGCTACCTGTGTGTAGATGTGTGAACTGTAAACCCATGCTGACGGACGGGGACACAACAGCTCCAGTCTCATTACCAACCACGGCTAACGTAATACATTGCGTGCCCTAGGTGCACCTGTGCGTAGGAATACAGTACTTCAACGGTTCACAAACTGCAGTTCCAGATAAAGGGCTGTTTGACGGACAATAAAGTGGTGAAAATATTCTAAATAAAGTGAACACCTCAGCTGATATTATCTATTTTCTGTGGGCTTCTGTAAACTGGGAGGGCACCTTTTTGACTCACCAGACTCTGCTGTAGCAAAGACAACCATCTTCCCAAATCTTAGCAATTACTTTATATAATGTATAATATACAAGAAAAATGATCTTTGCACACATTCAAACAGTCAGTGTTAGAGAATAAGTGACAAATCTAGTTATTAAAAAAAAAAAAAACATCCACACGTATCATATAGAGTAGCTGTGATTTGGTCCAGTAACCTCTGTCAGACTTGTCCTCATGGACTTGAAATCTTTTTTTTTTTAATATGGAAATGCTTGAACCCAGAATGTAGTTTCTCTATAACTGTTGACAGTGAGTCAGTAGCGCGTTATCAGGACTCCCAGCGTGGCTTTTATAAGTAACAACAGTCAATAAGGGACAGAGGCTGTCACTCGTCCCTCCAAATGACAGAGGGCAGTTTTATACAGGACATCGATCTGCTGATGTTGACTGGTGACCATCACTGCGGCAGGAGAACTGAGAGTCGAGCGTTGTGTGTTATTTTAATTAACAAGGTCTCTGGTGGAGGCTGTAACATGGATTTGATGTCGTTTTCTGCACTACAGAGAGAAGATGCAAAGAAAACTGGAGCGTAAGTGGGACCATAGTGGGATAATCATCTGATGTGTATTATTTTATCAAACTTTAATTGTAGGGTACACCAGCTTTGATTGCACTCCTCATCAAAAAGTCTCATCCTTTTGCATCATTTAGCGCCTCACATACAGTGTTTTCACACCATAAATTAGGACTTCTGGGATGATTCAGAGTTTTTTTTTTTCACATAACAAATTAGAGGGTTTTACATTGTTTTTTGTTGGAACTGTATGCCCTTAGTCAAAAACAGTTGTCTCATGCACACAGCCCTGAAGTTCATCCCTGTCATGATCAAAACATTTATCCTAAAGCAATGTTCTGTCCTGCCCCCCCAAAGGGCCCCGCTCGCCTTGCAACAACAGAGCAGCTTCAGAGTGAATTTTGAGAGCTTCGCCATACACAAATAAAACTTTGATAAAACCCCACCGCATGATACTTGCACTTTATCTCCTGCTCAGCTGTCTTGGAAAAACTCCTCTGCCTCCATAATTCATCTAACACAAAGACCACTCAAGTTCAATCAAGGCCATGCTCCCGTCTCTCCCACAGGGAAGGTAGTTGGCTAATTTTCTCTGTCTCCACCAGTGCTACTCTACGGAGCAGCGGGTGGTTAAATTTTTCACAGCACTCTCTCCTCTTGTTGCCGGGCTTGTCTGGTGGACATGCACCACAGGTCTGACTCCGCTGTCTTTGTACCTCATGCCTTGTTGCATTTTACATGAAACCTCGCTGGAACAAATGCCCTCTGACTAGCTAGCCAGCGAGTGGCTCCATGCCATCCCTGTGAAATCAGCCCGGTAAAAAAAAACAAGCTGAGTCTGATTTACATAGCGGACTCATGAAAGGCTTCGGCAGCGAAGAGAGGAGCCCATTGTCTACGCAGAGCTTGCAGGGGCTTTGGAGGCAGATGCAAAGACTGATAATGATGCGGTGGGATGATGTGAGAGACGAGAGGTGGCAGCGAGGAGGAGGAGGAGGATGAGCACAGTGATAGCTCTCTCACGCTCTCATGCTTTTCATTTTAATGTTGCTTGTAGTGGTTCTATGTACAGATGTTATCATCACTACTGCAAAGATCATCATCATCGCCACAGTGGAAGAGTTCAAACACATCTGGAATACTCACAAGGGTTAGAGGATAAAACACCTCACACCGTACGCTGCTGCAAAGGTGTATAAGTCATTGTTAACACTATGGATGTGAAGTTACAGGCCCCAGAACACACAGCACATAAGATAATGCCAGTTCCTGGTCAACAGACATGACAGAATATATAATGTACAAAGTATACTCTTTATATAAACATACTCTAAGTCCCAATATCAAAAAGAGCTTTAATTATATGTTTTTTTCTAAATAATAAACAATGTAACATGCACAAAAAAGCAAGTAAGTAAACTTTATTCATAGAGCAACTTCCGAAACCTGAGTCTCAAGGTGCTGCACAGTAAAAACATTTCTGAAGATTTTAGAGATGCATAGTTAAAAACAGATAACAACATAAATAAAATAAAATAAAAATAATAGAAACAATAAAAGTTACACAGAGGGTGATCACACATTACAGGATAAAGCGTACCACGTGATGAAGTGCACATGAAAGAGGTGAGTTTTTAAGCAGCTTCTTAAAACTGTCGACTGCGACGGCATTTTTTATGACTAGGGGAAGACTGTTCCAGAGGGTGGGGGCCACAACTGCTAAGGCACGGTCATCTTTAAGGTTTTGAGCCGAGATCTCAGGACGGCGAGAAGGCGCTTGGTCAGTGGACCTCAGAGGACTCAGATGGGGCTGGACCGTGTAATGCTTTATGGGTGATTAAAATACTTTGTAAAATCAGTGGGTAGATCTGCCAACACTGGTGTGATGTATTCGTTAACAGTCTCAAAGCCGCGTTTTGAACCAACAGTGAACAGTGAATTGCCGTAATCAAGAGGGGAGGAGACAAAAACATGGATGATTTTTTTGAGATCTTGAAAGCATAAATATAGGGTTGACTTAAGCAATGTTTCTCAGTTGACAGAAACGAGATTGGACCAATTTATTTATGTGCCATTCAAATTCATACATTGCTTGAAGAAAGCGCCTACGTTTTTTTAGGTTTGTTTGTTTTACTTTCTTCAAAGTGTTCTCAGGGGCCTATGATGATTCTTTGTCATGGTTAAGCTTCAGGGAGTTATCTGACATCCAGTCCTTGATAACTGTTAGTGAAGAGAGAAGAGAAAGATAACATACATCATTTATTACAACTTGTATTATTCTATTAATCATGTCAACAAGTTCTATGAACTAAACAATACTCTTGAGCCCACATTCAATAATATTGAATATCACAATATTTCCTCCCATATGCAATATTTTTCATAATATCTAAAAAAAATGAAAAAAAATATTATAATTATGTATTGTTAAAAAAAAACATAAAATACAGGCAAAAGAAGACATTAGCAAACAAAAAATATCTGGGGTGGACTGTATCACGACACCTACTAAACGGCAAAATACATTGTTTGTTATTGCCTATAAAACTAACACATACATTAAATGCATTTTCAGAGGTAAATACACTAATGAAATGATTTGAGTGACAAATTATGTTTTTCCTTTGTGCTTTGCATCTTTATTACTTCCACTTCATTGTTATCAACATTATTAAAACCCACAGCGAATCCTCAGATTTCATGGCAGTCTGATGTGTTTCCTAAAGGAAATATAATGTCCAAAACGCAAAGAGTTCCTCCTCAATGAACATTAATGTTGATGCCAAATTTCACTGCAGTCTGGCCTGTAGCTGTTGGGACACAGAAAAAGAAATGCAGAGGAAAGTTTGAGGATGAGGAGTTTGTTCTGAGACAGTGTCAGGGCACATGAGATACATCCTTAGGAGAGTTTTACCATCTCATCTCATCTCTTCCAAGACAGCAGGCCCTTCAAACAGTTATCCTCACATTGACATAATGCACAGCACAGCTGGAGATGAGGTGTTGTTAAGATGCAGTGCACTGCAGCAGAAAGTCTTCCCTGACCAAAACAAAGCCTGTGAACAAACAACCCTACTTGCCAAGTCCAAAATGATGGTCTTAAAAAATCTTGGCATCACTCACGACCAGCAGGCCAAAACTGCTCAATTATCCACTAAAATCAAGTCTGCGGCTTGAAAATAAAATCTTCCAAAAGGAGGACGGATAAATAGATAAATAAAGTGTCTGCCCCAAATTTCTGGAAATCTTACTGAGGAGAGGATGAAAAGGAGCTTAACATGCGAGCACTGTGCAGGCGATTAAACCCCCATCAGTAAAGGAGTGGTAGACATACTCGTACAGTAGAAGGGAGAAAGAGGGAAATGAACGCAGAATTTCTCTCCTTCGAATTCCTATACAAGTGACACAGGGCTGACATGGTACCTCAAATCAGGGGAAAGCACCATAAGCCTTGTACACCCTTTAAAAATTAATTGCCAATCAGGGTTGCAGAGTAGCAAGTCAGCGGAGACTCCGTGCAGTGAGTGAGATAGTGAATTAATGGACTTGTAATTTGTGCTGGAGGAAGCTGAGGAGGAAGGGCTTTATTTCAGCACAGTGACATGAGAGCAGCAGGAGCACTGACACTCTACTAGATAAACAGAGGAAATGACACAGTGCTGACACAGAGGCGTGTGGAGGCTAAATATACAGCTGTACGCAGCGCTCTCCGTCTCTCTGCACTCTGTACTGAACTGGACTCCAAACTTCTCCAGACTTCCTGGACCATAAATCTGGTGACATCTGCCAGGGGCTCGTTCTTTCTCTGTTGCTCTGACTGGTTAACTCTGAAACACAGTTTATATACTCTGCTGATGGTTGCTAGGCAGACTTGGTTCCAGAATGTTACTCCTCAAAAAAAAACTATGACTGTGTGAAACTGTTACTGTTATGTTTGTATAAATTATTCCCTCCCAACTATAGCTCCATAGATTACATAACACACTGACCTGAGGTTGATACTGTAATATCACTAAAAAGAAAATATGGTTATTAACTAAAAAGTTAATAACCATATTTTCTAATGTCAGTCTTGCCCTTTAAAGTTATAATCTGTCAGTGTTGTGTTTGTCTGACAGAAGCTCAACATTGACTTTTATCTAGTTTTAAGCCACATACACTTTTTTAGACCTTGGTGGTTTTCAGCTCTGTATTTGAACCAGATGAAGGATTTTAGTCGTCGGACGTCTGGATCTGAAGTTATCAGAGAAACAAGCTGAGGAAATGTTAGACAGCTCAGCTCCCAGCTGCTGGAGACGTCCTGTCCTGTGTCACTGAAGAGCATCACTGAATCTCTGATTTTTAAATTCAAACTACTTTCTGGGTGTTTCTACTGGTTTTAATCCCCTGGTGTGTTTGTTATGGAGAGGAGGACACCTCTGTGGATAATTCAGCTGCTGGTAAAAACCTGCTGAACGTCTGGTTCATAAGTTACAGGGGAACAATCCAAACAAAGGTTAGCATCAATCTCAGCTCCAGCTCTTCCCTGAGTCTCTGTCCTCCGTACAGCGTCGCTCAAACACTGACTTTAAATGTCAAACTACTTTATTCAGTGTTCTTGTTTTGGAGAGGAGGATGGTTGTGAAGACAGCAATTCCCATTATCCCACACTACTTCACTACATCTTTTGTTTGTTTTGATTGAGAGACCCCTAGAGGCAGAAGTTACATACTGTACCTTTAAGTTGATCATGAAGCCATCAATCAAAGAAATACACCAAAGAGTGTACAGTTGAATGAGAATCCAAAATCCCACAATTCCCACAATGTGACTCAGTACTTTTAGTTTTCACCTGGAGTGACCAACAAGATACAGGCCCATAGAAACATGAGGTTATCAGTTCTGCAGTCTGTGTACTACATCACATTGCTCTTGTTCAGTCACATAAGAGAAGATGCTTCAGTATCTGGACTCTCCATACTGAGATATCTCGTTTGTGCATCAACGTTCCCATTTAGTTTATAATGTTTTATAAAGTAAGAAGGTCACACAGGACACAAACAAACTCATTCTGCAAAACCGATGTCATGGCTAATACGGCGAAACTGACAAACATCGTTCATGTCCGTAAACCACTCAAATTAATTCAGACATTACCGTCAAAGGCTTTACAATAGGAAAACACAATAAAAAAAAACGTGACATAAAATCCTAATAAATCCACAAAATAAATCCCAACATTTACCATCTGTTGATAAGACTGGAGAGGGAGTCACCAGCTCCGTGTTCTGCAGTAAAACTGCACTTATCACTGCAGAATACAAAGTTCTCGTCTATGCATTAAATGCCACCTCATTTCATGTGCAAATGAAGCAATCTAACTGCAGTGCAGATAAATGAGTCCCTGCTTCTTTTATTCTTGAAACGACCCTTGAACACTCCAGGATTTTGAACTGAAATATCTCCGCTTTTTTTTTTTTTTTTTTCAAAGTCCCTGACCGTCCAAGGCTTTTCCAAGACCCACTTTCTCCACACTGCAGCACAGCTCAGAAATGAAGGAAACAGCAGCAATGACTCTACTGTATTTACACTCTTTCATCATAGATGCTTAACAGTGCTCATGGCAACCCAGAGGCAAACAAACATCTAATTCATTCTGACACTGGTGCTTATTTTAGGCTGCTAACAGGGGCTGTTTGATATGGAATATTAATCATTTTCAGCCATGCATGAAAACATAATTCACCCCCAGATAAGGTCAAACAGAAGAACTACATGTTGTTTTAATCGTATCTTTCACACTATTTTTATTTAGGAGGTGTTGTCATCAAACTGGCTTGGCAGGCAAGGCTCTCTCTGCTTAAGCGATTTTATGAACATGTGAAAATAAAAATGCAAATGCAAAAGAGCAGAGTGCTGGTGTGTGACGCCCTCACACAGGCCACGTGTGGCGCTTCTCTCCAGATCTGCTGGTCTGAGGAGAATAAATGTAAGGAGAACACCACAAAGACAGAGCAAAGTGGGAAGTAGTGTATTTGTATGCGTCAGCCTCACTCAGTTTATGTATGAAATTAACATTTTTGTGTTAAAGTGGTGTAAATATTGTGGTGGGCAGAAAGGATTAAATTAAAGAGTGTTAATAGGATTTTTTGTTGAGGGAAGAAAATTGTGTTTAGGGATTTAGTGAGTTACTTCTTTTGTTAAGAACATTTCGCAGGGCGTCAGATGAAGTGTTGCTGCAGTGGGACAGATGCTGCTCACAATGTTCTCACACAACACACCTCATAGATGCTCCCTTCATTTCTTTCACTCATAATCTAACACTCTGAGTCATCTGTCTCTTTCCTGCTTGAACACTTTCAAAATTTGACCGTTTTTATTCAGTTGATGGCCCATTGAGAGGCCGACTGAAGAGTCTCTCAGTATGACTCGTATGAGTACGATTCACTCTGCCTGTCAAGCATTTTATCTGAATAGATGAACCCAAATGTCTGTTTCCTGGGAACTATCCTCCTGTAAAAAATGAGCCCATAGGTCATTTGTGCAGCAGGTTATTGTGATTGAAATTCTTGTGAGCTGAAGAAAACACGATGACCAGGAGTTCAGAAGTATTCATTGAAAGCTGACATGCTGCAGAGAAAGTGATGAGCAGTACAATGACAGCAGGTGAAGCGTAGTAGTGCCACACCAAGTTCTGAAGATGTCTTGTTTGACAGTGGGTCTATGATACCAGGTATCACATGGTTGCAACATCTTACCACACCTTCCTCTAAATAAGGTTAAACGTTATCCTAAACATTCATGTGTGAAGATGCTATTGGACAAGCTCACCCCTGACAACAACTAGATTTGAAGAATATTTTCCTTGTAAACCCTATAAGACTCTGGGTACCCTGGCTAGGGGTGATAGCGGTGGCTCCATCTAGACACAAGCAGTCATAATAGAAGCACAATGTGAAGGTTGTTATGGCCTGAACTCTGAGTGTTACTGAGGTTTAGGAAAACAAGAGGAACACTGGAGTGAGAAAAATCTCTTTCACAGTTAGTATGATCCATAGGTATATTTTGTTGCTAGGCGACATCTAGTGGTCGTAGTAACGATGAGACAGGAGACGTAGTATAAAGAGAGACAAAGTCCACGTCAGGAGGAGGCTGTGGTGGATGGATGAATGTGACACAAGAGAGCGGTGTTTAATTCCCATGTGAAACCAGCAGTTTATGTTAACCACCTTGTTATTATTGTAACCATGACAACAAAGATTGTCTAATGTTGAGGAAGTACTTATTTTAACCCAAACCATGATCTTTTCCTAAAACTAACCAAGCCATGATGTTACTGTAGTAGCCATGGCAACAAAGGTAGGGTACAACATTCTTGGTACAGTCCGCTTGTTTATTGTTGTAACCATGACAACCAAGGTCTAGTATTCCTTATATTTCAGGAGACACTGCTCTGGGTCGTATCGGAGGGTTGGTTCTTGAGGTTGGAGGACTTGTTGGTTTCCTGTTACCATGGCATCAATTCCACGCACTGTCTACAGTCCATTCTGAATATCAATCTGTGCTGCAAATAGAAACGATGATATGATGTTGATATCATGCTGAGTGTGGTGCACCCTCACTGAACAGATCACTGATGGGACTGTACCTTCAGTTATGGCAGCTGTGTGTTTGATGGACTGTCCTCACCACCGGTCGTTTCTTTGAACCTTTATCATGAAATGCTTTGCATCATATCTTCAACACTAGTTTATTTCTAACCATTAACAAGGTTGTCTCCAAACCTCTACCAACCAGAGAGTGAAAGTTCACTCTCGACCTTGGAAAAAAGTTTGAACAAATCTTCTTTTTCCTGATCTTTCAATTGTACCTTATGTTCTTGCCACGGAAATACATCATTTGTTATTAAAGTTACCCTCAGTCAATCTGCTTGGTTAAGTTTTAACCAAGCTTGAATTGAACTCAGCCTTGGCCAGGAGAGGAAGACGGGATAAGTTCCATATGAGTCCACTCTGCAACTATTCTTTGTGTTTAACAAAGCAGTGACAGCGTCACGCGGCTGACGGGGTTCAAGATCAGAAAGCGTCAGATAACCAAAACTGAAAAAAATCTTCCACACAATGACATAATTAAGGTTCGCCTGCAGACACATGGATCTCAGAGGGTTTTAGATGACTGTAACAAACTGAATGAAGATAATAACAGTTGTGGCACAGTTTCACACCAATATTGGCACCAAATATCAGTCACACACTCAGAGTCTTTGAGCACCTCCCAAAACGTGACTTTGTGCATTTCACTCACTGTGGAATGAAAAATTAAGACTTGAGTTACTAAATGAGGACACTGAGGGACGATTAGATGAATGGACAGCTGTTCTGACGCCTCGCCGGAGGCTCAGAGCTTAAAATACTTGCCGTGTGATAACGGCCTCATGCTGCTTCAACTAATGTTAGACATTTACTCGGCCCTCCTGCAAGAAAAAAAGGACCCGCAAACCGTCGCTGAACAATCCGCTCCACCACACTGAATCTTCATCCTCCTCCTCTGTCAGCGCTGTTTGCTTGCATCAGGCGTAAAGTGTACACAAGCAGGAAAGTTTGTGTCTCATGCGTGAAGATGTTTCCTGAGTTTTGTGTTCGAAACGAGACACGCCGCAGAGAGTGTTCAGTTCTTGAGGGTATTAATTCAGATGCATAAATCATGAAGAAGGCCGGTCCCATTGTTCTCCGTTCCCCAAGTACACACCACCAGCCCCTACCCCGTAGCTATCAACATCCCCTCCCCCCTCCGTCTCCAACTCTTCCTCCCTCCCCGGCTCACTCTGTTGCGCAGATTCGACGGAGCTGAAAATATATCCCTGGGCTTTGGCGTTGGGGAGGCAGAGGGAGACAGGGCTTGTCAGAGGAAGAGGAGGGAGAGGGAGGGGGGCGGGGCAGGGGGGGGTTCTATATGTCACTGATAAAGACAGTGCATCTTTCTCTCCGCCCCGTCGCCATACCTGTCAAGTGACCCGCCCCGCTGCACGCATCAGCCCCACGTCCCACACATTCGTACGCCGTCTCTCACCCTTTATTTCCACTGCTGTCACCTCCTTCCTCACGTTTCATTGGAACAGAGGATGGAATGTCTTCTCCTCTTCCTCCTCTTTTCATCCCTTATCATCATGCCTGTCTCCTTTGTTAGAGACAGTTTGTCTTATTTCCTTTTTTTGAACTGCTCTTTCTCTACCTTTCCCTTTGCTTCCTCCCTAATCTTCTTCCTCTGGTGACAACTCCTCCTGCCCCCCCCCCCCCATGTAAAAAGCCTTTTTCTTGAGTGATGGTCTCGAAGGTGTTGATTATGAAAATTATGAAGATTACTGGAAAAATGTTTTGTGGACTGATGAGAATAAGGTTGAATTGTTTGGCAAGAACATGCAGCTCTATGTGTGGTGTGAAAGGTCAAGGTCTCTTCCAGGATCGTGTCAGGGCGTCTGTCCACCTGCTGAAGCTCAGGATAAGCTGCTGATGAAAGTAAATCCACGTTCTGGAGTGGTCCAGTCACAGTCCAGACCTTAATCCAGCAGAGACGCTGTGGACGGAGCTCAGAGAGCCGCTCACACTATACATCCTGAGGATCTGTCTGACTGAAGCAGCTTTCAATCTGGTGCCAAATTTGAGACCTTAAGTCAGCTAAAAACACCTGGAGGCAAATTTATGATTTTGACCGATATAAAAACTAAAATCGACTTCACTTGACCCAAAGTTATATTATTGCTATTTTTATTTTGCTAATTACTATCAATTCACTCATCAGGCTGCCAGAGATCATTGTCTATCTACCTGTAACACATGACTCCCATGGATGCAGGTGATTGGCTTACACTAACACATGCTCATCAAACCGCTGCTGATGTCCGCCATAAAGTTCCTCTGTGGTCAGATGGAGCAGAAGGAGAGACACTGACTTTAACAGTCTGCAAATCCCCACCTCTCTCTCTGAAAGCATGATTTAAAAAGTAAACACAATTCCTTACTTGAAGCCTCATTTATCATGTCATGACTTGGAGATGTAATGTTGCAGCGTTGATTTTATTGTGTCTGCCACCCAACACCGAGACAGGTATAATTATAGGTGTTCAGTGAAATTACGTCTGTCAGTAGGGGGACATTGAACGAGGCAGGCACAATGCAAATTAAATCAATGGCATCAAGCCGCGGGCTGTGAAACAGGAGCGCTTGGGTCTGCTCCAGAGAGCCCGGTCACCATGGTTTGCAGTGAAATAAGGGCCGTTTTGTAGATCATGTTGCATTGATCTGAACACTTTGTCCTGCTCCGTTTCATCTCCAGAAAAAGAGACTTTCCTGGAGCCGTTTGTGCTGAAGGACCTGCTGCCGTCGTCGCTGGGAAGTTACTACCGCTACACCGGCTCCCTGACCACGCCGCCCTGCAGCAAGGTGGTGGAGTGGATCATCTTCAGCAGACCTATCTACGTCTCATACAAACAGGTGAGATACACCTAGACTGGTGGAGGTCACGTGTGTGCAGCCATATGAAGACTGAAATATCAAGGTCACAAGTGAAAAATGTAAAATATAAAACTATCATTGTCATCTTGAGATTTAAAGTCCTTACACTGAAATCACAAATATCTTGTGATCAGGACATGTTGGGAATGTTTTATTATTTCAGAGTAAATAGGCTTCCATGTTTCATCGTCCGGGAGAAGTCACAGCACGTTCCTCCGAGCATCAGAAACACTGTTTGTCATCTCTAGGATGTGAAATAATGACGTCTCCATGACAAACACACAGTTTAGATTAATTTGATCATTAAATCATGATCATAAAATAACAAGCCACAGTGACGTGTGTATTCAGGTTCACACTGACAACTTCAAAACAAAAACGAGTAAGATAGAATAAAAAGCAAAATCCCCCCAGACTCACATCAAACTTTATTTCCAGGCTTTGTAATTTAAGACAAATACACAGTGGTCTGTCTATTAATTATCCTGCCACTGTGTTTCCCTGGAGGAAAGAGCAGGAACTTTATTTTTCCTCTTCACACTTAAGCATCGGTGATGACTCTCAGAAGAACACCTGTGTCTTTTCCCTGAACTCTGTGCTGTTCTGAGGTCTCGTCTGAACATTTGCTTTTACACATGTTGGTCTTTTTTGCTGCTTAGTCTTAAGGTGGTTTGATGAGTTTGTGACACAGGCATCTCCTCAAACAAACCTTGATCTTTGAGGTCCTGCCTTCATGTTTTGTTTTATTTAACTACTATTGGTTCTTAAAGATTCAGACTTTTGTTATAAAGCCCAATGATACTGTCACATTCTCACATTTTCTCTAAATAAAACTATTATTTATCATTTATTTATTTATGACCACATTATTACTTACCTATTTAAGTTATTTTATTTTTATTTACTACATTTATCATTTACTATTATTTCTAATTTATTTATTACCACATTATTTTATTTATTACCACATCATTATTTACTGTTTTTACTTATTTTATTTTATTTACTATGTTTTGTGCATAAATCTATGAACATGTTGGACAAGCGTAAAGCCGACTGTGTCTCTTTAATTGACTCCTCAGCTTGTTTCAGTCTTTCAGTCTAAACAGATGTGAGAGCTGTTTCTGTGACGACTTGGCTTCAGTGGCAGGATGACAGAGTTCGACTGCTCTCTGACTCCATGTTTAAATCACTGTGGACAAAGCTGTCCATCACTGCACCCACTCAGTGTTGTGTTAGACTCAGGACACATCTATAACGTTTGTGCTCCGTAATTGTTTTTTGTTTTTTTGTTAACAGCTGGTCTGTTTATTTCTCTGATGTTTTCTAATGATTCTTTGAGGTGTTATTACAGGGCAACACTTACACAACAAAAGAAAACTTATTTTGAGTTTGTGTCCATTCTAACCAATTTTTCAAAATCCTGCCGGAAGGTCAGCGAATTAGTGGCTAGTTGCAGGTTGTGCAGGGGCTATGTAGAGGGTTATGTAGCACAGTGGTTTCTGTGAGTTTAAATTAATCTGGATGGTGCAAAACTATTAAAACAACGTCGTCCATTTCAAACTGTAGTTTAGTTCTCTCTACTAAAATTCATACTGTGGTGAGTATTGCAAATCCCCCAAAATAGAAAGGAGCAAGCAAAGTTTATTTATACAGTACTTTTCACAGACACCAGTCACAAAGTGCTTCACAATCAAATTAATAAAAATCAAATGAAAAATTAAAATCAAATACATCAATAAAAAACTAAATTATTAACACCAGATATACAAGAGGAAAAACACATGTGGGACACTGGTTAAAAGCAGAAGATGGTTTTCGGTTGCTCAGAGTCCGAGGATCTCAAACTTAGTGGAAGACTATTCCAGAGCTTAGGAGCTGTCAACTGGAAGACACAGTCACCCCGGATCTTAAAAACTCAAGTCAAGTTCATTTTTATTTGTATAGCACCAATTCACAACATACATTATCTCAATGCACTTTCCAAATAGAGCAGGTCTAGACCTTCTCTTTATAATATTATTTACAGAGACCCAACAATTCCCACCAAGAGCAGCACTAGGCGACAGTGGCAAGGAAAGACTTGCTTTTAAGAGACAGAAACCTCAAGCAGAACCGGACTCAGGGTGGGCGGGGCCATCTGCCTCCACCTGTTTGGTTTGGAGAGATAGAGAGAGAGGGAGAGAGAGAGCAGGAGAGAGCACAGAGGAAAAGAATAAGAACATGCAACGATAGCAATATTAATAATAGAGACAGTGGCGGCAGTAACAGAGATAGTAATGTAATGGCGACTGTAGTGCTCATACTGATAAAAGTAGTAATGACAGCTAATAACATTAACAATTATCGTTATTGAATCTTAGCAGGTTGTAGGTGGTTTGCAGTTGCAGATCCAGACTCTACAGCTGCAGCTCTGGGAGGACCTGTGGAGAGGAACAGGGAGGAGATAGATAAGGATGGAGAGTGGAGGACCTAAGAGCTCGGCTCGTGGTGTGGGGGTGAAGGAGACCTGTGGTGTAGTCTGGGACCGGGCCATGTAGAGCTCTGAAAGTGACCACTAACATTTTAAAATTCTAAAATGAACAGTAAGACAGTGCAGAGATGTTATATGTGAGCGTCTGCTTGACTGTGTTAAAAGCCTGACAGCAGCATTTTGGGCTACGTTCCACACTACTACGTTTTCATTTTAAAATAAAAACTTAAAAACTATTTCCGTCCAAACAACACACCTGAAAAAACTGCAGTTCTTCTCTGCAGTTGGTTAGTTACAGTAAATCCTCTGAAGGAGGAACAGCAAAGACAGTTGTAGCATTAAAATACAGAATTTAACTGAACAACAGCTGCAAAGACAACAAGGTCAGTAACACTGTGATTCATTATCATGTTGTATTCACCACTGGTAGCCCCCGCTGATGAGAGCCAATCAGGAGAGACTGTGGGTGTCTACATCATCGATTCCAAAGGTCTCAGTTTCTGTCCGTCCAGACTACAACACAACCTCAGAGTTTTCAAAATAAAACAGGGCCAGCAGAGTTTCTGAAAGTCTCCGTGTTCGGGGCTCAAAAACTCTGGAGTCGTGTGGAAGTCATAAGGAAACGTAGGAAAAGAGCTGGGTTTTAAAATTAAAATGCAGTAGTGTGGGCGTAGCCTCGGACGGTTAGTAAACGCTGTAGGGAAGACAGACAGGTAAACAGAGTTACAATAATCCAGTCGTGATGAGATTCCAGAAACACAACTAACAGGAGTGCTCATACAATTCACACAACCTGTCCTCTACAGATTTTGACCTCGGAGATTTCTTTTTTAGTTTTAATTGAAAATTCAGAATTTCCCTCGTGACACATAAATCCAGTGGTACATGTCTGACCTCTGAATTACATAAAAAAAAAAAAACATTTTCATATTTGCCTGCATGTTTCCAGTGGATTTCTTTTGTCTTGAACCTGAATACCTGAGAGTAAACTGTTCTCTTGATGTGGAGCCAGCTGTGTTTTCATGTTCATTGTCATTTAAACAGAAGAGCAGCTTCAGTGTGTTTCAGTGTCTGTGAATAAGGATCTGTGGAAAAAGTTTTCTTGCTCTCATATTCCCTCCCCCAATCCAAAGAACAGTTGGCAGACTCATCCCCTAATGAGACCAAATGAGTTTGCTTAAGAGCAGCAGTGGAGCAAGCCAAATGTGGATGAAGTATTGGCTTCTCCGCCCTGAAGTGAGAGGAGCAGGTCAATGTAAAGGCGGCAGTGAGAGAATGTTACAAAGACTGATGAGGTGGAGTGAGGATGATAAAGAAGGCAGCAGAGACTGGGAGACAGATCCAAAGAGAGAGTTACATTCTTTAACCATATCTCCTACAACCAGAAAATAATGTAATAAACTTAGTATCAGTAAGTAAGTATATTTAGTCTGAACGACAGACAGAAGCCCAAAGAGTTTGAATTCACAGCTGATATTAAGAAGAGAAGTTGTAAATCCTCATTAGAGACGACAGAACCAGTTCATGTTTAGTATTTTCAAGATGATGAAGTCGTCCAAATGGTTAATTTTCTGTCCTCAAAGCCTGTATTCAGAAACTGAGCCTTAAAACCAGCCATCAGGACTTTCTGAGTCAAGCCCCGCCCACCTGGACCCACCATCCAACCTTGAAGGATTTGGTTTCTCTGAGTGTTTACCTGAACTCTGCTATATTTTTACTGGATCACTCAGAAAACAGTCAGCCAATCAGAGGAGAGGTCCAAAGCCTCCTCTCTTCTGATTGGCCGACCGACCACTCTCCTGTGATACAGGAATATGTCACAGGTGAGCGGTATTCGATTCCTATGTGATTATATTCTAACCATGACAACAAAGACCGTGTAATGTTGAGGAAGTACTTGTTTTAACCCAAATGACAATCTTTTCCTTAACCAACCAAGCCATGACTAGTATTATAGTATCCATGGCGACAAAGGTAGGTAGGAGTGTTTATTATTGTAAGCATGACAGCTGAGGTCCAGTACGCATGCCACAATAGAGGCACTATTTCAGGAGACACTTCTATGGGTTGTATCAGAGTGTTGGTTATTCTGGTTGGAGGACTGGTTGTTATTTAAACCCAAACCATCATCTTTTCCAAAACCTTACTAAGTAGTTTGATCGTTTATTAATTAACCATGGTGATGAAGGTCCAGTACAGCTGAGGGGCAGTATGTCAGAGATACTCCTCCAGGTCGAATCAGGATCAGGAGTGGAACAAACAACCTGCATGGTTGCTCATGTTGTTGGACTGCACAGCTACATGTCATCCATGCTTGTAGCCCATTTTATGTTGGTATTTTTTATGGATGTAGATATGTAGTTAACTAGAGGAAGATGGTGTCATTATTCTTAATTTAAATGCTGAACCCAGTTGAAAAAGTCAACAATGAGCCCGACACCATACCTGTTTGAATCATTCACATTTCTATAACCAAGCAACTCAGCACACTCCTTTTGTTCTCATCTCATCCACCAACTAAACTTACACATTTTTCTACAAATGTTTCCCTTTTCCACACAAACAGCAGAATGAATTAGCCAAGAAATGTTTTGTGTAGGAACAGACAAGAACAACACAACAAGAGATTGCAACTCTATAATCACAGCCTAGCTGTCATGCAGTGTGCTGTCCTCAGTTGTTCAGTACGTGCTCCCGTCTGGCTGCTGAGACTCAGACGTCTTTGTATGTCAGTGGAAAGAGTTGTTACTGTGTGTTGAGTGTCTAGACTTCAGGTTTTAATAATCTTAACATCCCAGCAGACACATGTGCAGACATCAGTGCAGTGCCTACACAAGCAGCATTAACATCAACCCTCAACTGCACTGTTACTTTTATCAAAAGAAAGGGAAATCATGCTGTTCCTCGTTTCCACACTTAAGTCAATGTGAGACTCATCTGCAGGATAGTCAAAGAAAACTGAGTACAGCTAAACTCAGTCTTGAGTTCCAGAGCAAAGAGCCTGAATTCATATGCAAATGAAGTATTCTTGATTTGCGGTAGTGTTTTTCAGCAACAAAAGAAGATTATGTGAAATAGGGCCTTAATTTTGAAAAACACGACCACTGACAATACCAGTGGTGGTGGTGAGACAGAGCCCGCCACTTCTTTAAATCATGGCCCCCTGTCCTTATTGTAACCATAGCATAAATTCAGCAATAACACATTTCAGACTTCCTGCATGCTTTAAACGCAGCTTATTCACTCTCCAGTAGATGTCTGACTAAAATACATTTTATGAAAGTTATTCTGAGAAAGTTGGACACATATTATTTTAACTGCAGACAAACTTTGAAACTCGAGATTTAAACTTTGAAACTGAATGCAGGCTTAGACCCTCTTACTGGAGGTCCAAGTTCAGCTGAGCTCTGAGTCCTCGAATGGACCCACCTTTTTGGGTCAGGTCCTTTCAAAGGAGGCGAAACCTGGAGTGGGACTGAACTAAGATTTGTTGTGACACATCATGAAACCATCATGAGCATCCTCTGAACTATTGGCTATAATAGATATTTTAGAATAACAATATATCAAATGACAATGTGAAAATCATCTAGCAATATCAAAGGGGTCATAGCGATAAACACACAGAGAGTTATCACATGAATATGCAGCTCTCAACGTTTTCAAAGTTCAGCTCAGCTCATTATTTAGATGTCCAGTGTTGTTTTGATTCACTTTCATTTTTAGACAAATAGCTCCAAAAACCCCCACTGCACACTACCTGCACTGAACAGCTGACAGACTGGTGAAGCCTCTGGAGTATTTAGCAGCTAATGAGCCAGATGTTTCCCCTCAGGAGGTGGTGGAGACCAAAAACAGAGCTAAAACAGAAGGAACACTGAAATCCAGCTTTACCATATGACAGGCAGGACGAGAATCCTTGACTTGACAACCTGTTTTTGGATGGTACACCTGTTGTCTTAAAGGGGCTATTTGTAAGTTTTCTCTGCTGCTGAACGTGGCTTCTTGCTGGGAGCAGGCGGTGGTGATTATCGCTGACAAGAGCTTCAGCGATTGTTCACGATTACAAAACAAGAGGTTATAATACGTCCTCTGAGCAGCTATGTCTTCAAGACAGACTGGAGGCTACGAGATGGGCTAGCTGGTTAGCATGCTAACATCAGTAGAAGAAAAGACGTTACAGAGACAAGAGTTAACATTGCCGTTTGTTTTGGCGAGTAAAGGAATGAAGTTTGATGCTGAATTCTCAACGGTTCCTCTAGTATGTTGCCTATGTAGTAATAGCAAAATTTACAAATTGCTCCTCTAAAAGCTCAACTCTTTGTGCAGTAAACACCACAAATGAAATGGTAGCTATGATGAATACGCACACGTGATACTGAGGCTACCACATGATCCCATGTGATAGTTGTCTTAATCCAACTTTAACATGATTTATTTCACTATATATATATATATATATATATATAAAATACTAAAATTCAAAGTCAACATACAGGAAATGATACAGAGACATTAACAACAAGGAAACAGGCGACAGGGGCTTCCTTCATCCTTCCTGTTCTCTGGCTGTTGATTTCTGACCATTTGTCAGTCCGTCTCAACATGTTTAAAAAGCCTCTTTTGAAATCCTTTTTTCCCCCCCCATTTTTTTTTTTTTTTTTTGCTCTGCAACTCTCCTGAGAAAACATCATGGAGAAAGATAAAAGGAGGTTGGAGAGAGAATTAACACTGATGGTGACTCTGGTTATTTTCTCTTTCTGTCTCTTTGTGTTTTATTCCTCTCTCCTCTGTCTGCGAGCCTTTTGTTTTGGATGATAGTTGAAGTAGGTCAGCGGGAGAGACAGCCGTTGCTTTGGGCCTGCTTTTAAAGTGGATCGATGCTCAGGCTCTTACACAACAACTCACCCAAAATGCCTTCCTTTCATACAGACGTGTAGACTCCGCCATGCTTGTATTTGTCCACCTGATGTGTGTGCGTGTGTGAGTGTGGGACAGAGGGAAACTAAACCCAAGATGGCCTATGCCGTGCTGGTCTCACATCACAGTCACCCTAAATATGAGCTGCCAAGTGGGAAGTAGTGGTGAGATCCGCCTCCTAGAAGCAATTCCAAGTGGGACATGTGGGAATTTTTTATGATTTCCCACCTGGCATGTGCCAGCCTTTACAGAAAGCAGCTAAGATGCTGCCATATGGGTTTCTTTTTCTCCTGAAGCTCTTTCAGAAGATTTAATTAGTATTGTTAGATTGTCAAATACCTCCTCAGTAAGCACTGATTCAGTGATGTGCATATTTATATACATTCACACCTCAGAATTAAATCTGGGCAAACTATGGTGGAAAAAAAAGATGTAGATACTTTTAAGTGTTGTTTCAACAGCATCTTAATGATTATATTTCAGTGAAAAACAGATGCTAATTACCAACTGCAACAGCATGGCTGGTATTGTTTCCATCTTGTGTGTGTGTGTGTGTGTGAACAAGATTACAATGCACATTACATTACAAATTTTAGTTTTACTTTAGTTTTATTTTTGAACTTTGTCTCTTTACACCAGTATCCTGCTGGAGGTCATGTTGTAGGGCTCTGGCAGTGCTCCTCCTGTTCCTCCTCACACAAAGGAGCAGGTACCGGTCCTGCTGCTGGGTTGATGCCCTTCTACAGCCCTGTCCAGCTCTCCTCATGTAATGACCAGTCTCCTGGTATCTCATCCATGCTCATAGAGACTGTGCTGGGAGACACAGCAAACCTTCTTGCGACCGCAGGTATGGATGTGCCATCCTGGAGGAGCTGGGCTACCTGTGCAAGCTGATTGGGCTGCAGGTACCGCCTCATGCTACCAGTAGTGACAAGGACACTAGAAAAACACAAAACTAGAGAAGAATCAGTGAGGAAGGATCAGGAGAGAGCAACTGTCTGTGGCCACCACATGTAAAACCATTCACTTTTTGGAGGTTGTCTTGCTTTTGCCTTTCCATTGCACCTGTTGTCTCTTTCATTTGCACCAAAGCAGCTGAAACTGATTCACAATCACTTGTGCTTCCTAAATGGACAGATTGATATCCCTGAAGTTTAACTGACTTGGTGTTATACTGTGATGATTAAATATTCCCTTCCTTTTTTTGAGCACTTAAAATATTTAAAATGAAATATTTAAAATGAACAAATTAACCATTAGACCCAGCAGTGCAGTTTCAGCTTTTTTGCATTCTGTTCCTCAGTTTTTAGTTTTAGTTTTACACAGTTAAGTAGCTATCTGTAGTCCTGGAGGTCATGAGGGATCATTTCTCTACACTGCAGCTTTTGCCTGTTTATGAGGATCAGCAACATACTCATGCAAAACTGAAGGAACACTATAAACGTTAGCGAAGATCGTGCCCTCCAACAGAAACATAAAGATGAGGGTTAGCATGCTTGGTAGGCTGTACCTCCAGAGACATACCCGACTTCACTGTTGTTTTCAAACAGTTTTTATCCAGTCCCCTGTTCCATGTCTAGCGTTACTAAAACTTATTGGGAATCTCCCACACCACCTAACATTCCTCCACATTTCCTTTCTAATGTCATGCTGATCATTTCTGATGTAAATCGTAAAACATAAACTGTAACCCGGCATAGCTGTGTGAGTAGGCGGTGTCGCTAAACGCTCAGTTACAGTGAAGTCCACCAACACTGTAAAACAACCAATTCAAATGATAATGAATTTACATATGAGTTGATTTAATATTTATAACAACAAATATACTATACTCACTACCAGTCTTTGTGGTCACTAGCTCACAGACAGTTTGAAAAACACTAAATTTAAAACAATGATATTTGAACAAATTTACTCCCGCATCACTTGCAGACCACTCTTTGGTCGGCTGAGCTAACCTTGGTTTAGTCAGCACACATCAACTGTCTCACTGCCGAAGCTGTCATAGTGCAGGTCTTGCACACCTAATTAGAATGTATGAAGCTAATTCAACACAAATTATTTGGTTCATAAGGTGGACTGAACAGAAGCTGGTCACTTATACCGAACATCCTGTAGCAAATAGTTCTGGATCAACACACACTGTTTTATCAGTATAATTAGGCAAACTCCAAACCACAGCTACAATAATAATACTTTTAGGACTCATAGAATAAAATATAATAAAAGATAATACTACATTAATCAACTCCAGTTTCCCATTTTGTTACCGAGACATCTTTTGACCTGCATATCAGTGCTTACTGTTCTACACACAGTTTTTCAGGCCTACCCCCCTCTCTGCAGGGTTTTATCATCCCAAGATCCTGTGGCAATTCTGATCACTCCTGCCCACACCACTGGTTTATAAATCTTTCTGTCCGCGTCCAAGCCACAGTGACAACAGCACATACAGGGAATGTAAACGATCACTCATTTCCTCATTTAGGAGCTATGCACTTAAAACAAGCCTTATTTACTGCACCCAAAAGTAAAAAACACTGCTGTAGCTTGAGGCTCTGGTAACTCAGTGTGGACAAAAACATTGTGGATTCGGTCCCTGTTTCTCTGATAGGGGATGTTGTTCCCCATAGCAACAGATACAAGCTGCCTATAATCTGCCTATACTGCCAGAGGAATGTTGCTCTGTGGTGCTCGAGGCTTTGTGCTCTGATGGTATAGTGATTTCAGCTCAGCTTTCCAGGATGTGGAGGCTGGACTTATAACATGGTCTTGTATGAGGCTGCATCTTCATGGTGTGTATGCCAGTACTGTTGGGAGGGCCGAAGGCTCTCAGCCTCATGCACTACTGCAGTTGACTGTGTGAGGAGAGAAACAGACTGGAGGCGTTGACGTTTGTCTTATCAGAACAAAGCAGCTTTAACGCTTACTCAAATTCTGTAGTATGTAATGACCTAATAACCCTCAATAATTCACAGGGTTGGTTACGTTATACTGTCCTTTCTTTAAGTTATTTTTTGGGGGATTTTTGCCTTTATTCTGACAGGACAGTTAGAGATAGACATGGATATTAGGGGGAGAGAGAGAGAGAGAGAGAGAGAGAGAGAGAGGGAATGACACGCAGCAAAGGGCCATGTGTGGGACTCCTATCCATGGCTGCTGCAGTTAGGACTAAACCCAGCTGGTGTGCGCTCTACCAGGTGTCCTGGAAAATTGTTTTCTATTAATGGATTAATGATTTGTAAGTATCTGTCAATACTGATTGAGAATTGATGGCCACCTTTATTTTTCAATGATCTACCATGGCCCCTTCACCTGCAGGAATTTCTTCAGGAACAGGGAAACCTTTTTAGAAACTCAAACACCTCAAGCCCCCCAGGAACAAGAGGGCTCAGTCTGCAGACTGCAAGAGAGCAGGTGTTACTTCAAGTTGTCCAGATTAAGCAGAACCACATGAGATGTCAAAACGAGATGTTACAGTAGATGAGAGCGCCTCTTTGTCTGATTGGTGAGTAAGCTAGTACCGTCATGCAGACTGGTAACAACGGATCCATTGTGTCTCATCCGCAGGTTGGAGCTCCTGTCAGTGGCGGAGCTTCAGTTGGTACATGTGTTGTTAAAACTTATTCTGTGGGCCTGCATAGCCGCTAGCAGCTAGTTAGCATGGCTAGCATTGTTAGTATAGCTGTGCCGTGCTTAAACCCCTTTCACACTTGACAGGGAGGTGCAGCGGCATGACGTAGACGAAGTGTGCGTAACTTGTACTGGATGTATCTACATATTGCAGGCTGCAGACAGAAATGCTATGCTTAGTGGCCATAGCTGAAATTGCAGGTCACTTGATATTCACTGTACAGTACTTGAATATGCTTTTCTGAGCATCACAAACACTGACATTACTACTAAGTCCATGCTTTAGCTGCACAAGAATTTAGGCCCAGGAACCAGAACTGGAATGGACAGATTCCAGCTTCAGTCAAAGGAAAAAAAACAACAAACCCCCCTACCCATTTCTTGAGTTTTTCAAAGACATGATGAGAAATGTAACCTGGGATCTGAAGGGAAATGTGCTAAACTAAAAAGATAAATCAGCATTTCACAACAAAGCGCAGAGAAACCAACACAAAGGCAGTAAGTCAAAGAGCTGAGCCTAGATCGATGTTTATTCTCTCATCACGCAGCATTACCTCCATTCTCAGTTTTTGTCCAGCCTAAACCCTGAGGGTTTACTACGGCTTGGTAAACAGTGGAATCCGACTTTTTTTTTTTGTTTGTTTGTTTTTTTATTTTTTTTTTATTAATCCTTTGCTTTGACGCTCACATTTGACTTTCATCATCTGAGAAAGTCACCTCTAAAGCTGGTCACCAAAGCTGGCAGGCTGATGTTTTATGGGCGTTTTACATTTGTTTTGCAGCAGCTCAGGGGGGCTTGGGATTTTTGTTTGCTGCAATCACATTCAGCTCAGGAAAAAAGCTGACTTCCTCATCAGCTGTTATTTTTCCCTTGTTAAAAGTGAGACCTAAAGATGGGGATGTTTTTAAGTTTTTAACACCTGTCCACGTTGTCTTAACATTTGGCCTGAATATTCCCCAAACACTGACAAATCAGAATAAATATAAATGTATACACACTCTGTCTAGTGCGACCACAAGACAAAAACGACCAGTATATACACAGGAAATATTGAAATGTGAAGGACAGATTGCTGTGAAAGATTCACACTCAGTTTGGACACCCTGAGACTCTCAGGATGTGCAGTCTGTGTTTGTTCTCTACAAACACCCAATTCACCAACTGCTCAGATGTTACCTGTTGCCAGTTACCAATATGTGCACCAACCGTGGATATGGAGAAGATTTTTAGTTTCATAAGTTGTCTTTAAATCCACTCATGTCTTTCTATTGATTTATGTAAACAGCCTCAGTCAGTCTGAACACACCTTTAAAGCATCAAATTCAATTTTTTCCCCCTTCCTTCCATCTATGGAAGCCCTGAGAGGCTGAAAGGCTGAAAAGTGAATTTATTCTTTTTCTTGTGAAAACACATGACCCCCCCCCCGCCCATTTTTTAAAATCTGCAAAAGCAAGTTTTTTTTTTCACCTGCCTCTCAGGGCCTGAGTGTGCAGCTCAGAGCATGCAGCTCCTGAACATGGGAGAAGCCTTCACGGCTTTGTGGACGAGCGGTTTGAAATGAAAATAAAGAAAAATCTGAAAAGTATAAGATCAAGTCAATAAATGTAACAGGAGTCATACCCCAGTCCTATGTGTGATCCCTTCATCCATCACAGCTTGTTCTCTGTGTCGCTCTTTACACTATCTCACCTGAATTCCTAAAGCAGCGGTGGGCAGCTTGCAGCCCATGGGCCATTACTGGCCCGCCAGCAACAATATCTGGCCCACCAGATTATTTTGATAATCTATTTATATAATATATATATTTTTTTTTTTTTCAATCTTACAATATCGGACCGACAGTCCCACATTTAGGTCCTATCTTATCCATGTTGATAATGAATGAAAGATACAAATAGTCACGCATCAGTCAATGCACAGTGCCTGGACCTTCTATCACGGTGGCAACAGTTACCAACACAATCACTCAAGCGTGAGAAAGTGTTTTGTTTGTTTTGTTTCGTATTTTTTTGTAGCAATGCTTTAGTTCATGTGCTTGTGTGCTTTTATTCTGAAAGGTTATGATAGGAAGTTTCAATGGTTCTGTTGCTTGCTTGGCAAACCTCTGAATAGCAGAAATAAGATGTGTGATGTGAAAAAAATAACACCAGTTAGACTGTGGATCAGAGCTCCACATGTGAACAGTAACAAAGTAAATTCCTACTGAATTTTTATTAGTCAATTTCTTAAATTAGCCTTTGAATATGTTCTGGCCGCCACCTAATGGATCGGAATAATAGGGGCTTCCATACTTTGCTGAACTTGTGGAGCTTTTGCCACAGGAATGGTTTCAGTAGGTTGGACACAAAGTCACTTCTTATAAAATGGGGACTCACTAATAAAAAATAAAAAAAAACTGCTCCATAGCACAACTAGAGGTCAGAAACTCTGCAGGAAACCTCTAAGCCCTACTCACAATAATAAATCAAGGTCAGTCACTTCATAATTCATGGTCAGGCTCCTGATTTTCGAGCATGTGATAATCATACAGCACAAAGAGAGTCACGGGAAGAATTTGCTTCCTTACTGAGACATTTACCTTTATAAATGGAAATCTGCCTCTCAGCAGCCCCTCTCCCTCGCAGCACTCCCTTGCTCACAAGCTGTTTGTCTGAGTGCATTGCTTCCAAACACATTGTACGGAGTATCCATCTGCCAGCACAAGCAGAAAGATGACACTTCATTCACACAGTGCAAATCCATGTCTGGTCGCCCGTCTTGCCACACAGCACGCGTTTGACAAATGGCAACATGCAGGAAGAGGCCAACTTCAACATCAAACTAAAGCAGTACAAAATGTTCACAGCTTGATAGCGTAGCGGCTAAATTCAGATTAAAACCACTTTGGGGACAGTTTCACTGCATCAGATACTAATTTACCACCAATAACATGAACTACAGTATATGAATGTCTTGGAGCCACCTTCTTCCAGGCGCACTTCCTGGTTTCCCCAAACCCAATGTAAGTATTCACCCCAGTCCAATCAGGCTCTGACTGAGAGCTGTGAGTGTTTGGGTTAGAGAACCAGATGTGAGCTGGATTTGGCCACATGCACGGCTGCTACATCTGGCCTGGTTTTGGGGGGAGTTGCAGATTTGGGCCAACTGCATCTGGGAACCGGCCCGTTTTAGCAGAGGTAGGTAGGTTTGGGCCACAGTTGGCCCTCAGACTCAGACTTTCAATAATTCATCATGTGTCTGGCATGAGTTTGACTGGATTCACCAGCTCGAGACTGCTGATGGGACAGGTCTTTTTTGGCTACAGTGGCAAGAGCTGGTTCGGATACAGTTTATGCAAATAAAGTGACAACAGTACTCTATTTCAATGTGTTCATCAAAGCACTGCTTATTTCAAGGACTTGGCCAAATCCAGCTCTACATTTGTAGTGCTGTTTGGAGAGTGTCTGTGGCTGCTTTACACTGGCCACACAAAACACAGGCTGAGAGACCGACTGGAGGAGCATGAATATGCAATCACAACTCCAAAAACTACAAGTATCCCCTGGTACAGCACTTCAGAGATGCAGGCCACAAGGATGCTCACTTGCTGAAAGTTCATGTTTTTGAAGTAATCCCCCCCGACACGTCCGGGGATGAGAGCTGGGTTGTGGGTTGATGGATCGAAACCGGCAGGCCCACCTCTCCCTCACGTCTGATTCAGGGAGTTGACTTTTCGTCTTTCCACTGATTCATTAGTCTGGCTGAAAGCCTGGATATGTGGCTTTTTGTAGCTGCTTATTAGAATTTTCTGAATTATTTCAACATGCAAAACTCATGCAGTCACATATTTAGACTTTTATGTCCATGGATTCTGGCTGTGGTAGAGGTACCAGCGTTGGCACCGTGATGAACCTGCTTTTTAACTTTAGTTTGCCTATTTCCTCTTTAAGCTTCTTTGTTTTTGTTCTGCCTTTACGATCTCATTTACTTTATGTCACATGTTGCTTAAGTCGACGTGATAGATTGTAGAGTTTATATTTAGTAATGACTTCCTGGAGTATGTGCAAGACATAATTACACTTCCTAACTCCCTCTAAAACCACACATGTAAATCATTTTTACATGAATTTGCAGATAAGTTTGGAGAGAGCAGCCCAGCTCTTTCTCCCCTTTCTCCATGCTAAGCTAAGCTAAGCTAATCATGTCTTGGCTACATATTCAACCTACAGACATAAGATCGGTATCAATCCTTTCATTCAAGCATATTTCTATTGGTGTCAAATTAGTCCCTCAAAAAAAAAAACAAACTACTGAACCACATGAGGATTTGAAATGATCTCTGCTGCTGGAGAAGTTGGATCAGTTTTAATGTCTTTACGATTGAAAATGTGATATTTCAGTAATTGTACATATATTTCACTGATGCATGGATACACTGTTGACTTAATGAATTCCTCATATTTTGAAATTATTAGTCATGTATTACCAGTGTTCCCCGTCCCCTCCATGATTTCATGTGAAGCCTTTGTTGTGCTGCAGCAGTGACCCAGTTTCCTCATGGGGATCATTAAAATTTCATCTTCTCTCAACTTGTATTTCAGTTAGATGTCTGCGGTGCATTCTGATACTGTGTGTTTTGAGGTCTCAACTCTCCAATTCAAAAGTTACCACAGGATGTGAGCTCTGCCTGCCACTTACTCATTCTGTCTTTCCCCTCTCCGTCTCCGTGTCTCTGCTCTCCCCGCTGCCACCAGTTGGAGGCTTTCTACTCCATCTTCACCACGGAGCAGCAGGACCATGTTAAGTCAGTGGAGTATCTGCGCAGCAACTTCAGGCCCATTCAGAGCTTGGATAATCGCCACGTCTTCAAGTCAGCGGTCAAGGACGCCTGGCTGCCGGACCTGACCGACAGCGCCGGCGGGCCGTATGGCACAGAGGCTTCCAAAGGTACGGCTGACTCTGACATTACGCTTGGGGCTAAATGGGGCAAAACTGCAACAAAGCACACCTCATTTATTCACAGTTGTACTTGTCAAACTATTTTAGATCATATTTTTTAAAGCTGCAACTCTTCAAACCATACACCGATGCCACAAGCCACCACACAATGAGCAACTCTCAAGTCAGCCTCTAGCCTCTTCAAAGTGCTTATTTAATTACATGATCATGGAGATAATATCTAAATGCTGAATTAAAGGAACTCAAAGCTGAAGCATATGAAATGTTGAGAGGAAGGAACATGTACGTCAGGGTTAATTTTTTATTTTTACAAAATTATTGCTAGTGGCACATGTTGTACTACATTACTGTGGCTCTCTGCATCCAGTGGTATCTCTGTTTCTACCCACTGATTTATATGGCATCATTAAAGTTTCTTCTCCCACTAAACTGGTCCAATATTCTCACATTACTCCCGAATGGTGACATTTTCTTAATGTTAATAAATGAGGGATATTCAGTGTTGCTCATATGCCCAGAGGAAACTGATTGTCTTCTCTATGTGTATTTGTATGTGTGTGTGTAATTGTGTGTGTGGTCTGGGCTAACTCTCTGTCATTTCACTGGCGAGCCTGGTAACTCCCCTAGCATAAGGCAGTGGGAGGAACACCAGCCGTCCTCCCACTCCTGCCTCATTACCACTCAAACAACACCACACATTGTGGTCGTTTGTGTGTGTACGTGTGCGAGCGCACGTGTTTTCTCTGTGTACTTCCAAGTGTGGGTGTGTGGCCTAGCATCTGTGCTGTGTCAACTGTCCTAGCAGGGTTTGTCCCCTCCCTTCCTTCAGGCACACCTCCATATGGTCGACTACGAGAGAGGTGCATCACCTAGATGTACGCGCGCGCACACACACACACACACAACTGCACTCACATACATGTACCGCGCATGTGTGTGTGTGCGTGGGTTGTCCTGGCGCAGCGTGCTGTGTGCTCCTGCAGTACGTCCTTGAGCGCAGCAGTGGGACAGGTTTGCTGTGAGCAGATCTATAGGGCTGGCAGCGGAAATGCAGAAGAGGAGGAGGAGGAGGAGGAGGAGGAGGAAGGACGGCATGGGAAAAAAGGCAAAGAGGAGAAAACACAACAGACAGACACACAGACCACATGCCTCCTACACACCCTCTTCAACATGCTGCCATAGCTACAGTTGAGTGGGAAATTAGTGCATGTGTGCGATTGTTAAACTGGCCTGTAACCCCTCTCCAGTCCGACACCTAACAACATCCAGACACACAACTCACAGGTGAGGCTGTGGGCTGAAAAGCTGAACAGAGCCTACACAGCAGCAGCTGAGTTGAACGAGTCATTTTCCCTCCAGTCCCCTCTCACTGTGTTAATTTATTCCATTTAACTGTGGCTCAGCCTTAACACCTTCCTCTGGCTGCTCATTGTTTCCCATCAGCCATGATAGTTCATTTATTTTTGGGTCACTGAGTGACTGGCAACCTTATATCTGCTGATCCACAACGACAGATAGCTAACCCTAACCTTCACATTTTAGGAAATATATTCATCTAGTACAAAAACAAATGAGAGGACCAATATCAGTGTGGACTTATATTAACCCATCAAGTCCTGTGACCTGACACAAACCCAGTACATTAATTAAACACAGGTCACTTTAAAGCTCATCCAGATTGTATTCAAGCAGGGTTTGCATTATGCTTTGCATAAAGTACTGTCCCATTCAGTTTTACAAAGCTCTCGCTCAGTCAGATCCACTTTGTTGCTGATGTGACACAAAAATAACTGATCATCTGTCTGCACATCTGAAGTGACTCCCTGTTGTTATCAGTCAGCTGCATTCTCAGTTCTGGTATGATGAAGAATTGAGGGTAAAAACACCATTATGGTGCCTAATTAGTCTTAATGAAATGATGCTGGTTCAGATGTTTTTAAGTAACCGTGCTTTTATTTTCTTTACTTTCTGTTGTACCCTTCACAATTTAAAGCTCCATCCAGTCTGAAGGTCTCTGTCCATGTATTGTTTGATTTTAGATCAGGTCTAAGTTCTATATTGATACTGTGAAAGTATCAAAGCCTCAGTCCACAGAGAAATGCACACAGCCTGTATTCAGAAACTGAGCCTTAAAACCAGCCGTCAGGACTTCTAGGGATGTCGCAACAAAGTAGTCACCACAGTGCCCCAAGCCACGCCCACCTGGACCCACCATCCAACCTTGCAGGATTTGGTTTCTATGAGTGTTTTACCTGAAATCTGCTATATTTTTATTAGTCGCTCAGAAAACAGTCAGCCAATCAGAGGAGAGGCTCAGAGCCTCCTCTCCTCTGATTGGCTCACCAACCTGTTGCTACTAGCACTCCAGAGAGAAGCCTGAGAGATTCTGAGAGGTTCTTAAAACCACAAATATATCTTTTTATGGATCAACATTTTAAATAAAACAACAGAAAGGTGTAACATATAGACCTTTAAAAAATAATTTAAAATTCACAGTTACTAGCTTGGCAGTGTGCAAAGTACACCAACACTTCAATCTAATGACATTTTCCCAACTTCTTAAATGTAATCTCTACTGTCTTAAAAACATCAAAAAATCTCTGCCCTGCTGTGATCACAGCCACATCTGCCACAGTCAGACTGAACACATCCAGGCCCAGTCTCTGAACCAGGCTGAGATGAATCTGATTTTGATCTTTCACACAGCAAACAAACATGTTTCCAGATTGTTAGCTCATTCCTTTTAAAATAGATTTTAGTAATTCAGTCAAAGTCAAGGTGAAAAGGGTGAAAAATGCAACCTATCTATCAACCTAATCTATTTCAGATGTGATTTAAAACAAGAAACAGAAAAAAACAAACAGACAAGAAGAAGCAAAGGCCTTTCATCCAGGGTGACAGCCTTTTTGACTTCTGCTCACATAGAGTCTCAGAGTGAGTCTCAGAGTAGCATTCACTCTAAAAAGAAAGACCCTGAATTACTGACTGTTTGCAGGAAGAAACCAAAACACGAAAAGACATTACGTTTTTACGCAATCAGTTGTCACCACAAATGTAATGCTGTATAAGGAACATGGAAAATGTACGCAATGACTCGTCACAGAAAGCTGAGTGAAATAAATAAATGACACAGCATCATAAATTACATAATTCATGTTGCATAACTTATAATAAGAAATAAGAAGAGAGGCAGCACGAGTTATGTTGACTGATCTTACACAACACATCAAGTCACATTGTTAATAATGAATATTTAACTTCAGGATAACCTTGCACTTGCTTTGAATGTACACAGTTTTCACTGTTAAGTGATCAGCAAACGTTACATGTTCTCAGCATGAGCACAAAGCTGCATGATGCTTTCTAAAGCCTGTGGTCTTATACAGTAACTGACTGTGACTGTGGTTATAGACCCTGAGGTTTCCTGTCATGTTCTGCTTACTAGGGTGATTTAAATTCCAAGCACATATATGGACATATAGTGTAGCTTATTGGCATACACACACTGTATGTCAGAGAGTCTTATCCTCTTTACTGTGATTACAAGCACACAGTCCTTTTATCTCCTCCCTCTCCTTTCATTTCATTCAAAACATGGCACATGGTTTCATCTTAAGTTGTATATGAATGCATTAATATGTTACCAACTTTATCAAAGGAGTATTTCATCACTTTCTTACCAATACCACATGAAGCTGGAGCCTGCGACCAGTTAGCTGAGGTTAGCAATGTAAAATCATGTTAATTAACATGTTAATTAGTGAGCATTATGGAGAGTGCATGTTAAATTTGCTTCATGCCTTGAAACATAAATATATACTCAACCCACTGATACAACCCATAAGAGTCTCTCCTGAAATACTGCCGCTACAGTGGCAGGTTCACAGGTTCTTTGTCACCATGGTTACCATAATAATGGTCATGGCTTTGTTAGGTTAAGGATAAGATCGTGATTTGGGTTAAAATATTAGATTAGATTAAATTAGACAATTTTAGTTGTCATGGTTACAATGATGACAACGTGAACTTTGTCGATTGGTTGGGGGATAATGTGTTTTGTTCATCCATTGTGGACTTTGTCTCTCTTTATGACATGAGCAAAGGAGGAAGTCTGGTGAAACAGTAAAATTAATCCAAACAATAGATGTCGCCTAACAATAAAACGTAACTATGGGTCATAATCAAGTGGCAAACTCCGAGGCTGAAAAATGAAGCCAACACTGAAGAACCAAATCTGCAGTTCCTCTAATGGCCACTAGAGTCTGGCTCCAACAGTGAGTCAGTCTCCATAGACTCCCATGTTAAAATGTCCAACTTTACAGCAGAAATAAACATGTTTACAGCCTGATACAAAAACTGTTTTGGTCTCTAGAGATAATTTCCTCCTTCATCCACACACGCTCCACTTCTTTGACCATTTTTGGATTAGGTGGAAGTTAGGGGCGGAGTCACACACTGCCAAGATCGCAACAGTGGAGCAGCTCACTCTGAGCTTTAAAACTTCTCTTCAGAAACCTGTGGGTAGTGTGACGGAGGCTCTGTCCATCTTTATTTACAGTCCATGATCAAAATCAACTGCTGCACAGATGACCTGTGGGCTTGTTTTTTACAGAAGGACAGACTCGTTATAAAGTTTAGTACAGGACATGAATAGAAGCAGTACTCTGCCATCTCTACGTAAATGTGGCATTGGTGATCACACAGGCACACTCTGAAACTTTTGCTGTTTTCAGTTCAGCTCAGGTCTAATGTAACTACCCATAATTCCAGCACTGATCTGTGGGTACAACCAAAGACTTATTCCATTTAAACCTTTCTATATTCCCAGTATGTTTTCACTGCACATTGATGTCACAAATAAATTCTTTTTCAGTGAATTTCAGTGACTTTCCATCACAGTATCTTGCTTACAGATGAGTGAAATATTCATATGTAGTTTTGGTGTCAAGTATTTGAACTGAGCTCATTTGCATAAGTAAAAATTGCCCAAGAAGTGACACTAGCTTGCAATCTGAATGTACTTGTTCTCCACCTCTCTGCGCACTTCTTTGTGTCTATTTTGTTCTAGTTCAAGGTCAAGATGTCCAAGAGCTGAATGAGGTGCCTGCATAACATCTAGAGGTGCACTAATATCGGTTTTACAAAAAGATACAAGTACTGCATGAAGTAGTTTGAGCAAAGCAAGTGCCAGTCTGAGTGCTACTCAATTTATGGTCCTTTATGACATGGAGTGGTTGCCTGTTATAAAACAGTGACACTGAGAGGAGCTGTGCCGCAGAGAGCTGCACGGTGAATAAAAATAGCAGCATTTAAATGTTTCACATCAAAAGACATTTTCCTGACACATAAAAGTGGCAGTTAGTGCATGAAAACTGAATAATGGTCATGTCATCAGTATCAGTTTGAAGCACTTCTTGCCCATCTTCTTCACTGGATGATTCTTCTGCTTTATGTTAGCAAAGTTTGAGTTTTTGGGACCTAATCTCACACCCGGCTCAAAGCAAAGTGTCTTGCTAGTGACTTGCTAGTTTCAGACCGATGCAGTTGTCATTTTCCCGTCCAACGCCCACATGGTTTAAATGGCAAATACACTTGTGCCCATCTGAGCACCCATGGGTGTGTTGGTCTTGAAATGAGGTGTGGTAGGAAGTATTGTTAATGCAATGCTATTTTGAAGCAGCAGAAAGTGACTGACAAAAAACAATGGTGCAATATTTCACTATTATTTTGAGGAGCATTGTCAAGAAAGTAAGGCCTGTAACACACTGAATGTGTTGCATGTGGGTGGCAGCTGCAGAACATTAATGTTAACGGGTTAGAGTGGATAGACTGCCTGCGTCACAACTGATTTGCATGTAACACAGCATAAATAAACATAAAAAATACCTGTTCATGTAATAGTGACATCATCCCAGCAACATCACATAAAACATCTTCCACTATAGTTTTTATGTCTAGGCTGAATCTGAATATGACATTTTCTAACCATTGTAGTTAGGAGTTAGTTATTTGGAGAGAGACATTTTACTGATGATTCCTGTCAAAAATAATACGTACGTAGAGAGACAGAGCTGCGGCAGCAGAGACATAACTGGTGTGAAACACACGTATGCTCCTCCCCAGCCTTTCAGCAATGTCAGTTACCACGCTCACGGAACGCAGGCAGTGCATTCCCGGTGTAATATGCACCTACATAGGCGGGTTCACAATATGCATATGCTCTGCCTTTTACACACTGAAGATGTGTCTCAAGATGTTTGGTTCAGTCAGCTGGATCGATAGAATACAGCCTCTAAAGGTCGGAGTGTTCTCTGTGGCATATTGTGTGTTGCATATTTCCACACTGAGCCATTATAATAGTATTCTTGCCACGGTGCAAGTGAATATTTTTCTAATGGAATGGGAGATGGACACTCAAATTGGTTTATTGGTTTATTGCATGTTACGCCCAAAACTAGACCGAGACCAACCCTTCTGAGCCATGCACCTGGCACAGCGACTGTTTTTCCACCTTTAAACTACCAAAAGTGATTTGGACACACCCTATATGCACTTCTACCATGCACTTTCGAGTGTTAAAATACAGCTCCTTATGTCTTGTTAATGGGTACTTCACTGACAAAAACATGGGAAGTGGCAAATAAGTCCTTCCCAACTGTGCTCTAATAGCGAGAAGAATATGAACATCAGCAATAATGGTATTGGCTGTTCTTAAACTCCATAAACATTTAACTGTAGACAACTAAAGCAGGATTTGGCACCAACCATGTCAGCAAAGCCTGACATCCTGACTGAGTTCCCACCCAACTCCTCCCAGTGCAAGACCTCACACACTGACCCACAATCAAGACCCATTCATCGATCAACTGTGATCATCATGCTGCGTGGCTGAAGGCATCCTTAACTCCTTCACTTCTCCTTTACTCCTCTGTTTGGCTTTTTAGAGAGTTAGAGAGGGAAAGAGAGAGAGATGTTCTCTGTGGGTTTCATGTGTGTCACAAACCTCCTCCACCCATGTTCCGTTCTGTGTGACTGGGCTCTAGACTTCATCACCCACTGACATCCAGACCTCTCTCCTGCGCGTGTGTGTGTGTGTGTGTGTGTGTGTGTGCTTACGTGTATGTATGATGGCCCGCTTATCTTTGATGAAAGCCCTAAGAAGATCTCACCCAGCCAGACACACAGGGCTACAGAACCCTTTCAGCTGTGTCACACACACACACACACACACACACACACACACACACACACACACACACACAGATGTTACAGCCACCATATAGAACCATGTGAACAACAACAGCTTTGTCCAAGGATTTGTCCAGAATAAAGAAAATATCCCAGTGAATGTCACAATGTCACAGTGATGAAAATATAAGCATCTGATCTGAGATTAGCACAGTAATGATCTCTGGTAGATCACTGATCTATAATCCGACAGGAACCCTCAGACAGTTTGGAGAAAACCCTTCTTTAATGTGTTGACTCGACGATCAGTTTCACCTCTGTGCATCCTTTTATATTTTTAGGATGACTGTAACACACGTGTCCAGGGACTGGATGAATAATAGCCTTGTGGCTAACTCTGGTACATTTACACCAGTGTTTATTATGTGTACTAATGTTCACAGCAGCAGGGCTTCAGGTACTGGTCAGGTGTGCTCCACAGGGGAAACAATGAAAAGTTATGAAATGTGCCATGAGCACTGTCCCTGTTAAATAAAACCATTAAAGGGAGGTCAAGGATGTTTAGCCTAGCTTAGCGCAAACAGCAGAGGGTAACTGCTAGCCTGCAGCTTCTTCGCAAGTGAAATAGTGAGAAGAGAGCAAGGCTGTTACATACACACTTGTCAAACTTGTCACTCAAAGAGCGAAACCACACACCAAATCTGCAAAACCATGAGCTAATTCTTTTCACTGTCGATCTCCTTCCACTGACCGCAGAGTTTCTTTTTTATCTGGACCATTACAAACTTTTCTTGGACACTTCTTAGGTTTTTCCACCACAACCTTCACCATACTCGTGCATCTTCTTTTTCATGGTTACTCCTTCTGGCTCCATGTTCTTTTGTCTATATGTAACATTAGTTGTGTCCCAATTCGGGGGCTGCATCCTTTCGGGGGACACTGTCTACGCGCCTTTATAGCTAACGTAGACCGCGAAGGCCGAACCGAAATGAGATGGTCCGGTCTACGGAGGATTTTTGCTGTGTATCGCCAGCTGTGCCCGCCTTTACTATTGCGTCGCAAAGTGTGTCCCTGTTTGCCTAGTAACCTTGACATAACTTATTCTTACAAAAACTTGAGGTTTTAATGCGCTTGGTTTTAACAGATGTACTGTTAGCTGTTGAACTGAGCCTTCAAAATGGGAAAGCCTAGTCACTCCACTGTGACGTAATGAGTCTTAAAATGCAGTCTCTGAAGGATGACACCTCTGAATTGGGACACAGCTATTGTAAACATACGTATGTGGAGACTCAATTAAGCACCCTACACATAGCTGCATGTTGTTTCCCAGGCTTTTAATGTGTCCCCTGAGCAACACAGTACAACCCACTGAAGGTTCCTGTCCACATATTTCAACGAGGAACCTTCAGCATGTTCTAATAGTTGCATAATAAGAGTCTGAGAAATAATACAGCTGTCAGTGTGGTGCTTAATTGAACCTCCAGATGTTTACACTGTACATATAGACAACAGAACACGCTCTTCAGCTCTGACAAACTTGCAAGTTGATGTAAAATGCTCAGAGTGGGAAAGTCGCCACAGACAGGAAATTAGGTGTACTGAGAAATACAGAGAGATTTACCTGAGGGACTTAATCAGCACTGTGTGAACTGGTCTGATGTTCATTTATATGTAAAAGTCCTGGACTCCAACTTATGATACACACACACACACACACACACACACACACACACACACACACACAGGGCACGGCTGACTGGGCCCAGGTTGATATAATCTGTTAAATACACTTTCTCTGCATTGAGGTCGTTCACTGTTTGACTTCCAAAATGTCTCTGTGTGCACATATGTGTGTTGCAGTCTGTGAACGTGTGTGTTTCAGTGTGTGTGTGTGTGTGTGTGTGTGTGTGTGTGTGTGTGTGTGTGTGACTAATGGCTTTAGTAATGCTAAGCCACATGGGGCTCGACTGCAGGTTATGAATAGAAAAACTCCACTGCAGCTCTTTATGAGCAAGCTAATCAATTTGGTTCCACAAGGCACGTGAGCTCTTTTCTCAATCAACCCATGTTCATCATCGAATTACCTGACACATTTGCATAATATTATACAGTGTGGAATAATCGTTATAGGCATGGTTGGATGGTAATACACTAGTCTCTCTTTCTCAACAATAAATAGTGTAACAAATTGCTGCTTAACACACAGTTTCACAACAAATACACTGACCAAAGTGAAATACATGGGCACACAAGACTCCATGTTATGTGATTTTTGAACGTCATTAATCTGCTGCTGTAATGGCCTTCTGCCGGTCAAACAGGGAGGACCATTGCTTCATAGAGCTGGCTTTCAACATGATGAAACAGGAAACACTACTGTCTAATTCATCATTGTAGACTGCAGCTTCAGATTTACCTTTAGTGGAATTTTGCCCAAACCATAAAATACATAAAAAAGTACACATAAAAGACATGTCCACATATTTATGTCCATATTCTTTGAAAAATAGAGCTTTTTTTTGTCTTTCTGCATTTCTTCTCATATTTTAATGGGAAAGCAAAGAAAGCTGTGCAGAAATGGTGCAGAAACTACCATTACAACTACTATGGGATAAGAATAATTCAGTCATTTCTTCTGTAAATTCTCATAGAAAAGTTGGCATTCATTACCTGTACGCTAAGAGGTTACATGCAAATGTTTCACATTAAAAAGCTGATTAGCAGTAATGCTCTTTGAGCTGCTGAAAGAGCTTTTGATGTGAAAAGTCTGCCAGGAAGTGATGGTAGCCAGCAGCAACTGCACAATAGCTAAATGGAAGCAAAGCTGGGAATAATACAGCGAATGAAAGATAAACTCAGAGTGACTATTCGGAAATGTACATTAGACTGAGTGGATCAACCCTTCAGGTAAACACAGAGGACATTTCCATTGAGTTTGCATGAGCAGCATCAACATTGCTTACTAAAATGGAAGCAGTATCTCACTGAATATGATAAAACACACACAGGGTAAATGAGCCTGTGTCTTATATAAACCTGTTTAAAATTAAGGCCTCAGTCATTGTTTGAGAATTCATGGTGATCATGATCAGCTGAACAACCTCACTGGTCAAACAGAGACACCCCGTGGTCATAAGCAGCCAGTGCAGGACTGGTCGTATCAGAATGAATGGGGACTTGCATGTGTGTATGTGTGTATTGTTAAACTCATAACAAAACATACAAAGTGTATGTTTGCCTTCATATCTCTCACAGCCAGATATTAGAAGGCAGAGCAGGTTGTCATCATTTGCCTAAAGGCGACTATATATGAACTCGTTTCATTGGAACCTGGAGACAAAATCTGTGTGTGTGGGTGTGTGTGTGTGTGTGAGAGAGAGAGAGAGAAAGACAGAGAGAGAGATGCCTGTGCATATGTGTAGAGCAGTTGTGTGTTTGTGTGTCTGTGTTTAAGACACTATGTATGGAGAGTCCAGCCATTCATACGTAGATGTGTACACACTGGATTGTGTGTGTGTGTGTGTGTGTGTGTGTGTGTGTGTGTGTGTGTGTGTGTCTGGATGACTCAGAGTGTCTCACAGCAATATTAATAACACATCATGAATACAACTCACGCTCACATAACACCTACTTCTCTCTCTCTCTCTCTCTCTGTTGAGATGAGATGAGTCGATGTATTTAGCTGTTAAATTATCTCTTTGTTTCTCCCTTTAATTTTCATCATTCCATTCTTCCTTCACATCCATCTTTCTTCCTTACCCCCCCCTTCCTTCCCTTTCTTTCCCCTGTCCATCCTTCCGTTCTTGCTTTCCTCCCTTTCTCATCCTTCATTTCCCTCCTCCTTCATCTCTCTGGTTTCCTGGCTCCACCCTCCTCCCAGTGTGCAGCAGCGCTCCCATCAACATGAAGGTGCAGCATGTGAACGGCAGCGCTCTGGTGGTCCGCTGGGCTCGTCCAGAGGTGACGTACCACCCGCCCATCCTCCACTTCCTGGTGTCCTACAGCTGGACGGCCCATGACGACAGCTACGAGGAGACGCACCTGACCGACGCCAAGCACAAACTGGTGAGGCTGCTACGGACGGGTTAGACTAACACACGTGGGATTTTAGGATTATAACTTAACAGGTGATGATATGATAACATAGGTTCCAATAGAGGAACCCAGCACGTTGGACGCAGCTGTGAGGAGAGTACTGCAGCAAGCGTCGTTGGTAAATCAGCTGATTCCTTTGAAAAGGCCAGTGTTGAGTTCAGGTGCTGAGAGGTTCTGAAATGTTGGATATAAATGAGAGATTACGTCTGAACACTGTTGTGTTCGTGACACCCAACAAACATGGACTCTGTGTGAATGAAATTGAATGGGCCAGCTCCATGTTATGTTGTGCTCTGACTTTTCTACATCAGTATCTGACCCAGTCTCCAGTAAAACGTGACAACATATTCTATTTCATTTTTTTTAATTCTATTAACTTTTTTATTTAACAACTAAAGCCTAATCATTTTTTATGTTTATGTAATACTACAGAAAGATGGCAGTCTTTACTATAAATCTTCAGAAGAACTTTGAGAGTCCATCAAAATAAAAGCACATTGCACAGCTATTCTCAAAACACAGGCTTTTTAAAGGTGATGTGCTCAGGTCAACTATAGACTGCCTTACAAATTAGATACAGGTTAGTTTTCAGTGATGAAAGAGATTTAAAAAAAGGTTGAAAAATTAGTTTAAAAACTATTTTGAAAGAATAGAAGGAATTTGCTGCTTTGTATTAAAACATTGAGATTCAGACTCCATGTGTAGTTTTTATGAGTTAAGTTGAAATCATTAAAAAACCAAACTCAGATTGGTGATAATGTGATCATTTTGTATTTATTTTGTAATACTAAGTGTTTTAAGAATATAGTGATAATGTTGTTAGCATCGATCATGATCTACAAATCACATGATTGACTGATGGACTGTATTTAATAAAACAACCTGAGCTGTGTGATGAAGGCAAGATGTGTAGGCTAGTGTACTGCAGAGGAATTGGGCGAAGTTTAAACCAGTGGGTCCTAAACGTTTCAAACTTTTCCATGACCCACTTGCAAATTTCAAATATGGTGGTGGCCCATATCCGACCCTGTAACAATACGGAGGCCTAATAATACTTTCTTAGAGCACTTTTTGTTTTATGATGACGATGGAACATTCAGGACTGAACTGAAGCAGACGGGAGAGAGGTCACTTGTTGATTCACCATCTGTCTCTGACTCTCTTTCCTGTTTACTCTTCCTGTTGCTAACCAGCTATCCATCTGAAAACTCCATTTGCCATGGATGTGATCTTTTAGTGAACAATCAGACTGAGTTAGCAAACAAGTATATGACGTGGTCCGGCAGCAACACACGACTTCCTATTATTGGCTATAGTGATAGAGATTATTATGAGGGGTAAAAAACATTGAAAGGAGTTTTTAAGCATTTTTAATGTTTTCAAATATCATTTCATTTTAAAACATTTAAAAACACTATTTATATATAAATATAATTACATCCTTTCACCAAAATTGTGCTGTTTTGCAAATGATTACCCACAGGTCGGTAACCACTTCTCTCAACCTAAACCCAACACATGGGACTAAGCTTTGTCCATCCAACCAACCTGACCTTCTGTCGATTTAAAGTCAAATTATTTAATTTTTTTTTAATCAGAATAGAATCTGTGAATAACAGATTGAATCCTCTTCAGCCAGTAATGCATACAGTGTCCCAACAGTGTCTGGTATAAAACAGTGTTCATTAATGAGTGTGCATGCATATCAGCAGAAGAGTTTAACTATGTCAAATATAAAAAATAAAAAAAACTGTGCAGTCTAAGACACACATATTCATGACATTCCGTTTGACACCATTTGATAGCAGCATTCAATAGTCTCACATATTAGGAAATCACATTAAATATGTGTGCATATATAATGAGCTGAGTGCTTTAAATCCTTCTTTGAATGAGCTCTTCTCATTACACACACACACACACAGACACACGCGCACGCACACACACACACACACACACACACACACACACACACACACACAGTCTTTCTCTGATGTGCTTCCTCGGCCTGGTTTGTGTGAGAAGAAAAGAAGAAAATCTTTTCTGACTCATAACTGTTGATAGCCGTGTGTTTGTACTGTCATTTATTCCACAGAGATGCAGAGAACAATGGAGGCTTTCAGCTCTTCCTCACACACACACACACACACACACACACACACACACACCCACACACACACACACTGCTCAGACTCCATGTCCACAGTTCTTTGTCTCATCACACCAACGTGTTTTAGGCTGTGTGAGGAATTCCACGTGTGAAGTTAGTTTCAGTGGAGTTTGTTTCAGCTTGTCGCTGCGTCTGTGCTCAGCCTCTCTGGCAGTGACACAGAGCAGCAGCCGCCACGGCTCAATAATGAATGAATTGTGACTAATGACTGTCGAAGCTGGTGTGGTTCATGCTGCAGTCCCTGTCAAAGCCACTGGGTGTCGGCTTGAAGACACCCACATGAAGTGGAAAGTCTGTCATAATAAGACATGCACATGCCATATATACACTGGCAGTTATTTGTTGTCCTCAATAGAGGTGTATTATATGGATAAAATCCTGTCATGCTATATGTAACTATATTGCAATATTCATATATACCATAATATGATTTACATTTACATTTATTGTGAAGCTATGTCAGGATTTGCTGATGTCAGCACAGGCAGGGTGGAGCCACAGGAAGAGTCAGTGAAGACAGTAACAGTGAAAAAGAGGATGGGGGGGTATCCAGGGACATCTGGTGGGCAGAAGGAGAATAGCAGGAACATGAAGATGAAGGGGAGGGGCATGGAGGTGAGGAGGAGGCATGGAGATAAGGGGGCGGGCGTGGAGATGAGGTGGAGCATTGGGATGGGGGGGTTGTGAGATGTCAGGAAACAGTGGAGCAGATCATGAGAAATGACCTGAGATACCATCATTTGATCAAATAAAAATGTCTGTTTTGTCTTATAGAGACGGTAAAACAGGCTCATTACCTGAAACACAGCCCACAGTGGCCTCACAGTGGCATCATATTGAGAAACGCTGGCTGTAATCATCCCTCCACATAGGGACACATATTTGTGGAGCTGCTGCTGCACCAAATCCACAGCCTCAGTCTGCAGAGCTAATGTCAGGCTTCAGCACACATCAAGTCAGGATCCCTGTACGAAGTAATTGCTCGATGACCAGTGTGGGCAGGAGGAATGGGAGGAACGCTCACAGCAACCAATACGTCTCTCACACACATATGGCAAAAAAAATCTGACATCCTTGAAAATCAACCTTTCCTGCAGGTAGATGTATTACAGAACAACAGGATTAGATTTCCTTAATATGAAACAAACAGGAAGTGCAGAGTTAGCAGCAACAGCTGCAACAACAAATCAAACATGGTAAACGTAAGATGAAAAAATTCAAACAGAAATATAATACAACACGCTCATAAAACAGGGAATTAGAAAAAAAGCTAAATGCATATGATTTTCTGTTAGTGCTGATTTTTTTTGTTTTGTTTTATTCATGTCAATATTTGGAATCTGTACAGGCCTTAAAAGACCCAAATGGGTCACATCAAAGTCCAGATTCCAGATCAGCCACTGCCAGCACCACCAACTGATCATCAGCCAATAATCACATAATTTCCCTGCAGAGCCAAACACACACACACACACACACACACTCCCATCACAGAGCACTCCATATATTTCATTTGTAGTTACTATTCACACCTCTTTGGCTCCTTTCCTCTTTCCTTTATTCAACCCTTAACTCCTTTCCTTCTTTCCTTCTTTCATTTCCTCACTCTTCATCTCTTCAACCTAGAAACACACCACACACTCAACCTATTGATTAATAAACCATGATTTAACCTCTTCACTGTGATCCAATGTACATTTGAACATATTTGAATCCTGTAGTATATTTTCCATCTGTGCTCACACTGTATCACTGTCTGGATGAATTTTTGATCAGCCTGATGATGAGCTACAGTCACCTTTATTTTCTGTAAATGTAAATTATGGACTAACAGATAGTCAGATGCAGCTGCACTGGGGGAAAGCATGTGTAGTGTGTGTGTATGTGTGTGTGTGTGTGTTTGTGTGTGTGAGTTATTTCAGAAATAAAGAGGATTTTACATCATCAAAAATTTGACTGCGAGGGCCTTGAAAAATCTAATAAGTTGTTTTGGAACAAAACTGTTTTGATACATAAAAAAAATTAGCTCTGATTGCATCATTTAAAATATTTTTTATTTAACAAGTTGTCACACACGTGGCTTTGACAACTTCTCATGAGAAAATGGGTCAGCTAAGGTTTCAATAAAGTAATTATTCTAATTATTAATTTGTGTGTGTGTGTGTGTGTGTGTGTGGGGGGGGGGGTTGTGACACAAACACACATACCACACTCCAACACGCATGCACAGGCCACAGGCACACGCCCAACATCCTCCATCAGTTCCATTACAAATGGTCTCATCAGGAGCCAGAATGAGCTGTGAGAGGAGCGGTGAGCAGACAGGAGGTTTCATTCCCTTACATTGTGGTGTGCCGGTCAGCTCACAGAATACTAATGCTAAGCTGGAGAGGATACAGGGCTGCCAGCCTGTGCAAAAAGCATGACCTTGGGCCAGTGGCTGTGTGAGAAAACAAGATTTGCTGAAAAAATAAATAAATAAATAAATAAATAAAAGGGATCAGAGTGCCCCCTGGCTGTGGAAAGCAAGATCCGCTTTCAGAGCTGGGAATCTGCCATGATGAGAGATGGAGAGAGAGAGAGAGAGAGAGAGAGAAAGAGAGATGTGTGTAGTGTTTTATCCTCCCGTCATTAACTCAAGAGACCCCCTCCCCAGTAATCCCCACTTCGCTCTCCCTCACCCCATTTCCTTTTCTTCCTCATGTTTTCTCCCCCTGGTTCCTCTTTCCACTTTGATTCTGTTCTTATTCCCTGTATCCTCCCCTGACACCTCTAACTAGGTCACAACAGGGACCTTTTGGACCCCCAGATTGCAGACTCCTGTTGTCACAATCAGTGGAGAATCCCTTTATAATAAATGACTGTGGACTGGACTGTTTTATGGGCCGCATCACCTCTGAAGAAGGGGTAGGGGGGCGTGTGATTAAAGGAAACAGGTATGAGTCTGGTATGAATCAGGGAGTGTGTGTGTGTGTGTGTGTGTGTGTGTGTGTGTGTGTGTGTGTGTGTGTGTGTGTGTGTTGCATCACTAATAAAGATATTAGTGAGTATAAATGCCCATCATAGAAATGTGAACCATGATTCCAGAGGTTCCCTGGGATGTTTTGGACGTCACTGAACTCCCATAAATCCATGTGGAGCCAAAGAGGCTGAAGAAAAGGGACAAGGCTACTCTCTGACACATCCAATAAAAAGCAAGCGGGTCTAATGTGTGTTAACACGTGTAGAAATAGATAATAAACTGGGTCCTGTCCTGATGGTTGGGTTAATGGGTTCATAGTTTTGAACTTTGTTCTTATATCAAATCCCTCTTTTGTCTCTGAGCGATACAAAAAATAAAATGTTTATGTTTCTTCAGAAGCTGAGCATCTTTAAGACTGTAACTAACACGTCAGGCCTAAGGTGTACATATCTGAATTGTATCATGTTATACTGTTTCTAATATTTAGTCTACCCTCATTGATATAAACATATGGTGGACTACTCTTTTAAATTGTGTTACTTTTAGCTAGGTGCACCTAATAAATTGGCAACAGAGTGCATATTTCAATTTCTATTTTATATTCAACAACAAATGCTCACAACTAGTGATGGTGAAACGAGGCTTTGCAGCCAATTATCTCACCAAAAGATGAATTATTGGTAAATAAATTATTCAATCTCTCATGGGGACAGTGGAGTGATGAGGGTAAACATGTTTTTTTTTTTATTCAGTAGCCTATTCAATTGGATATATATATAAAAATAAAGAAATAAAAAATTTGACTGACAGTGATTCACTTCACTTCGTCAGAAAAATAAAAAAATGTTATATGTGAGCAACAAATCACAAAGTCAGTAAACAGGAGAAAAGGAAATGGAGCAGCAGAACCAAAGATATTTGGACCTTGTCTGTCATCAATCATGTGATTCTGTGAAAAATGATCCAAGCCTTCACACTCGCTTCAAAGCCTTGGCGACACACACATCAACTACTACCAGATAGCAAAAGTTAACCCGGCCCATACTTGGGCCACATGCTTGTTTTCTTCTGGCCTTGTATACACCCGGTTCCACGGCCCAAATCTGGTCCATATACACAATGATCGTGAGGTTGCTACTTCCACATCTGGACCAATTCTGGTGCAAATGCAAAAAATCTTCCAGCTGTCCGTCAATACTGGAGTATAACAGCCGGAATCAACACAGATGTTGATGTATATGGGCCAGACTTGGGCCAAGGACAGAGGGCAGATGTTGGGCCAGAAGTTTTATTTTGCTCTGTGTACTTTGGCACAAAGGTGCTTTGAGCTAAATGCTAACATCAGGTAATGCAATGACAATGTTAACATACTAATGTTTAGGAGGTACATACACCGTTCACTATGCTCACCATCTTAGTTTAGCATATTAGCATGCTAACAATCATATTAATTAGCACGAAACATGAAGTACAGCTGAGACAGATGGGAATGTAATTTGTTTAGTATTTGTCCATAAACAGGTAACAAAATATTAGATGAACAGATATTTTGACCTGATGATGAAAAGTCAGGTGATCACCAGAGTTTAAGGAAATATGAACAAATGAACCACATTTTAATCTCATAGTTGTTGACACATTTCACACTGTCACTAGTGTGGCTGAAACATCTGGACTGGTACAATGTCATCATAGCAAAATGTTTTCCCCTTTTTCCCACTCATTAATGCATTCACACAGGAGATCATTATTACTAAGATTAAAACATTCATTCATCTTTAGTGTTTAATATTTGTCATTATAAACTGTTAGACTGCCCTGCCTCTGGTATTATTGCAGCAGTGATATTGTAGTTATATGATGTATTATGCTTGGGCAGATATTCAGTTATATCAAATATTGTGATATCGCCCGCTAAATGTGATATTTTTCAGAATATTGAAAATATATGTATACATTTTTAGCAGTTTTGCACAGTCTGCCCTAATAATAATATAATAATGTATTGTGTAATACCAGAAATATATATTATTAAAAAAAACTGAAATATCCAATTCAACAATATAATTATGTATTATTTAAAAAAAAAACAAAAACAAAAAAACAACAGAAACAGTGGTTTCAGTTGTTAATATCGTATATATTAACAGCTGTATATCAACATATGATATTATCATGTATTGCAGTATTTGGGCTGGACTACTTCCAGACACTGAATTTTGGATGTCGCCCCGGCCTATGATGAATCCTTATTTAAACACGAGGCCAGTTATGGTACAAGTGGATGACTAGAGTAATAGTGCAGAGAGGTCTGTGACGCAGAGACTGAAGAGGTTCCAGACTCCTCAGTCCTATTTGTTCATCAGCTGCTGTACACTGAAAAACCAAAATGCTGACATGAACCCTCCTGATTTGCTCAGTGTTTGCCGCCCATCTGTGTGAGAGCAGGAGTCAGCTGGAAGCGTGAAGTCTCCACAGTGTCAGTGTGAACAGCAACACCCCCGGTCTGACAGAGCACTGCCTTCTCACGGAAGCAGTCAGCTGCTCGTCAGACTGTTCATTTGTGCCGATGATATCTGGTTCTCTCTGACAGAGATCAAAGGAGCTGTTTAAAAATTCACAGCTGAGATATGAAAACTTAGAATTAACCCAGTTCTGTGTGCTTGTTTTTATTGAAGGAGCTCCGTGTAGCATTTTAACATCAGTATATTATTACGACATCGGTGCTAATGTTATTGATTTTTATTTTGGAAAGCACTTTGTGTTACATCAGACGAATGAGGGTGAAAAATAAAGACTTCCTTACAGACAGGTGACAAAACGAGTGCTTTGACCTGAGGTGCAGCCTGAGCTGGGAAAGGCTTCTGGGGTCCAACATATTGGATTTAGAGGGAAATCTGCATGACTGTTTCATGGCAGGAATGAGGGGTATGGAGCTGTTCTGCCAGCACACAGTTACTGGCAATGGCAGCATGTTTAGAGTGGCTGCTGTGTGAGTCTTGGCATGCTTCAAATGATTATAATGGCATTTTGGTGAAAACTGATACAGTCTCTGTGTGTCAGTGTCCAGTGGAGGAGGGATCATTGTTTTTGGTCTCCACCAGCTCTTTTTTGACTAAACGCTTCACTATGTTCAGCATCTAGTTGCTAACTGTACCTGTCTGCTGTTTGTTGCTAGGCAGGTAGAGCTTTGGGAAGCACTTTGACTGAATCAAAATACACTGAACAAAAATATAAATGCAACACTTTTCATTTTTGCTCTGCTCAGATTTTTCATGAGTTGAAATTAAACTAGACTTTGTCCAAGGACCCCAAATATTTTTTTCTCTCAAATGTTGTTCACAAATGTGTTTAAATCTGTGTTAGTGAGCTCTTCGCCTTTCCCTAGATCATCCGTCCTCCTCACAGGTGTGATGTATCAAGATGCTGATTACACAGCATCATTATTGCACAGGTGTACCTTGGACTGCTCACAATAAAAGGCCACTTTAAAATGTGTAGATTTATTTTGAAGAAAAGACATTTATTAGGTTGGGTATTGACAGGAAGTGGATCAAGCTGTTGTACACGCTGATCCAGATCATCCCAAACATGCTCAGTGGGAGGCATGTCAGGTGACTACGGAGACTGTGCAAGGACTGGGATGTTTTAAGCTTCTACGAATTGTGTACATCGTGCTGCAACATGAGGCGATAGCGGCAAATGTATGGCACAACAATGAGGATTTCCTCATGGTATATCGTGTGTGTGTGTGTGTGTGTTTTTATCTTTTGTATTCATAGAAAAAGTCTCTGATCTTTTATTTCAACTTAAAAAATGGAAGCAGAAACAAAAGTGTTACGTGTATATTCTTGTTGAATATAGTGAAGTTACAGGCTGTTAAACCAAAACAGAAACCAGAACAGCTGATCATGTGATGGTGTAGCTGGATAGTGATGGTTAAATGTCTCCTCCTGGCTGACTGATTCTACCTCCCAAAGTTACTGGACAGTATATTTTCCAGTGACATCTTTGCACTTTGTAACCCAGTGTGATCCTGACAAAATTCTGCCTGATAAATATTTCAGACTCGATGAAAAAACAAGACTTTTGTAATGTTAATGTGTCTGATGTACCATTAAAACAAGCATTGGAGTTTGCCTCTTACTGGTTTTATATTCCCACCCCTTCATGTGATGGAGCTGGAGAGCAGAGCTGACTGCATGGGCATGACATTTTTATGATTCAGCTGATCCACAGTGGCATGAGAGAGAGAACAGAGGTTTCACACAATGAGATGACACTTTATGAGACTAGATAATTTGGCACAGACCGCAGAGCTGGCTCAGATACAGTATTTTCCATTTAACTGAGTGATGGTAAGTTTATGTAGGTGAACTGATGGGCTTCAGGAAGACAGGCTGTGACCTCCCATGCTCAGCCATTCAAGATCGTGGATAGTGCTGTTATTTCACGAGGAGGTGCTAATACAGTGATGAGCAGTGAAGAGCCAGATTACGGTATGTGATTTTACCGAGCCAGCTCCGTCCACAGTGAGTTGCAGTTAAAGCTACAGCTCCGCTGCAGGAAGCCAAGAAGTGGACCTGTGAGCTGGTACTGTCCTGTGTATGTGACAGGGAGATTATGATTTGGCAGTGGTCTTCAGGAAATAAAGAGGCAAACAGCTTGGGTGGAAGGTTCAGGGCATGACGTTGTCAGGCTTGGAAGAGCGGCGAAGAGAATGCGAAGTAAACTGAGTGTGTTAAAGGCTGTAGTAAAATAACAGTGTTTGGGGACCAGGAGGCTTTGTGGTTGACCTTCACTGTGGCTTAATTAGGAAAGAGGCAGACTATTGTGGCCCTTAGAAATACCAGGCAGTGGATGTGAAATGATTGCAGCACAGCAGCCACTATCAAGTTTACTATTTTTTGTTACACCGTTCACATTTCATGACTATTTGTTTGAAAGGTAGATAAAGACTTTAGGGTTTGTAAGAAACAGATATTTGTTCCCTAGATCCAAAACATTCTTTAAATGAATATGAAGTTTATAAAATCATCACTGACATGAAAAGCTCCCATGCAGCTGGCATAGATGAAATCTCTGGCAAAGGGCAACAAAGGATCGCCACTCCTGTCTGTTCTGGGCAAGTGTCTTTATAGTACCCAGGTATGATGTAGGTCTTCAGCTCACCCTCCACTTTTCGATGCCAGGTGTTCTTGGGCTTTTTGTTTTCTGCCCGGTATCCAGTGGAGGCTGTTTTTCAGGTGATGTTGTCCAGTTCTTTTTCAGATGACATGCCCGATCCATCTCCATCGCCTTCTCGTGATGATGGTGGCCATGTTGTCTTGCCTGCATCAGGCGAGTATAGCTGTTGGTTGGAGTTGGTATCAGACCAGAAGATTCACAGTATTTTCCTTGGTGTTGGTGCTGTATTGGGCCGAACATGCCGACAATGCTGCCTATGTTGGTGAACTCTTGAGTTAAGGGTAGTTTTGTTCCGTCTACTTGGATTGGTGCTGGGTTAGGGATGTTCAGTGTCATCAGCTCTGTTTTCTTCTGGCTGATCCTCAGACCTATACTTGCTGTGCAAAGGTGTTAAGATGGGATGTTTTCTCCTTCATGTGCTAGTGTGTGTGTTAGACAAAGGCCAAGTCATCAGCGAAGTCTAGGTCTTCCAGTGATGAGAAAAGGGTCCATCTGATGCCTCTTAGTTGGTCTTCAGTGGATCTACTCATCAGCCGGTCTATGGCTATGTTGAGAAGTAGTGCAGACATCATGCAACCTTTCCTCACTCCCATCTTGACTGCAAAACTGTATTGACCGTTTCTGACTTGACACGTGAAGTTATCATAGAAACCCCTGATTAGAAAGACAATCTGTTGCGCGAAGTATACGCACTACTTAGCAGGGTTGTGCCCTATATGATAAAGATTGCTAAAATTGTACCAGTCTACCGGCCTATATCTATATTTGTCACTCTCTCCAAAGAGAAAATTGTATTACTTAGATAAATTAAATATTCTTACTCCTTTCAGAAAATAGAGCGACACTTGTATGGTGATCCTTGAATCTCACTGAAAAAATCAAAGACGGCATCGACAAAGGCGACTTTTTTTCTCGACTTATCAAAAGCAGTTGACACCTGCCATCTGCCATCTACAACATTATGGTGTCAGAGGTACAGCGCTCTTTCAGAAAGCTGGTATGACGGGCTGGCTCGTATGTATGACAGGAAGCAACACATATGTATAAACGGTCCTAGATCTCAATTTAAAATGATCAAATGCACCAGTTAATATAAACGCACTGTCCTGTAGCTGTCTTAGCCGGTGTAAACCTGACTGATTGTGTGTTGTGTGTATGTGTGTGTTGTTATTGTTGTCCAGGAGGCCGTCATTTCTCCCGTCTCCCCCGATGTGCTGTACCTGTTTCGAGTCCAGGCCGTCTGCATGAATGACATGCGCAGTGATTTCAGCCAGAGCATGCTCTTCAGAGGTAACACACACACTAACACACACACACACACACACACACAGACCTGCTGGTAAACTGCTGCTACATTATCTCTGCATGTTATCGTAACTGTCAATGTGTCATGTACACAGCCCTCTTTCAACATGCCCTGTTTATCGCCTTATATTGTGTAACTGTAGGATCTGACAGCCCAGGTTTCCTTTGATCATAATATCACAAAATCTTTTATATTCAGGTTATTTATGTGAGCTCATATCAATAGCTGCAGGCTACAGGAGGAATAGCAGATGAAATGAAAGAAATAGACCAACAACAGTCAGTGAGATGCTCTCAGTTCATCCTGCTACACTCAGTTTACTTGCTGCCACATTAAGTAATCAGAGCATTGCCTTCATATTATGTCATGTTGTGATTAATGTGCTTGCAAAGCACTAGTGGACATCTTAGAGACACCCCTTCAACTGAAGTGTTGCCTGATAGTCTGTGCTGTGTTTCACTGTGGATTACCATGATTTGTTTTCTTTTTCTTTTTCCAGCAAACACCACCAGGATCTTTGAGGGGACGAGGATTGTGAAAACTGGAATGGTGAGCTTAAGGGAGTCACTGCTGTTGTCTTTTCACTTTTCATCCAGCAGAGAGCAGTGTCTGTGTTAGCATCATTCCTCCCTGTGTGGGCAGGGAACCAAGTCAAGTAGGCTAGTGGTCCACATGGAACAGGATAACAGGATTTTAATTATTAAATATAATTGTATCTCGAGTGTGTTTTATTTTGTAGGGAAGATAAGTCATATTACAAATCCCTTTGTGCTTCTCTGACACTATGAGAGAGCTTGAAGGCACCGTAATCACATCTGAAGCTATGCACAAACAAGTTCAAAAAATTGTTTATGCCTTAATCTTCCTTTATTTTGGCAAAAAGATCGATAAAAATACCTCAAATTAAGTGATGATACCACATAATGACTGATGTTAGAGCAGGACGATGACCACAGCATTTTTGGTTTGAATGTTTGACCTGTGACCTTTGCCTCAGCATGTTTCAAAGGAACATTAAATAACAGAAATGTGTGACAGCCTCTGGTGACCACACAGCCATTAAGAAAAACTACAAATACCTTAATCACCACTGAGCAACAATCAATGATTCTGATCAGTAACTCGTTTCTTTCACAGCCGACTGCCTCTCCAGCCTCCTCAGCTGACATGGCTCCCATTTCCTCTGGCTCATCTACCTGGACCTCGTCAGGCATCCCCTTCTCCTTCGTCTCCATGGCGACAGGCATTGGCCCATCCTCCAGCGGCAGCCAGGCAACGGTGGCATCTGTGGTGACCAGCACTTTACTGGCTGGGCTGGGTTTCAGCGGTGGTGTCATCTCCTCCTTTCCCAGCTCCGTTTGGCCAAGCCGAGCGCCGACCCATAATCCCACCTCAACGCGCCAGATCGCCAAACCCACCGAGCCCACCAAAGACGCCACCACCTCTGCCTCTGCTGTCACAGCAGCTGCAGCCAAAGATAACGGTGAAGCTGGAGGTGAGGACAGGGAGAGCAGCACGGGTGAAGGTGAGGATGGAGAGAGGGGAGGAGAGGATAAGGATGAAGAGGAGGAGGAAGAAGAAGAGAAGGATGAGAAGAAGGAGAGGAAAGGACGTGTGAGCAAAGCAGTGAGGAGGGACAACGGCACAGCGGTGAGCGAGCCACCCAGAGACACACCGGACTCCACGGCGAAGGAGAAAAAACAGACTGCACCAGATCCAACTAAAGTGAGGCCTGGTGTAGAAGACCAGCTGCAGGTGTATGCCCGCAATCCACTTGACTCTAACCTCACTACCACCACAGAGGCATCCAATGAAACAGCAGCATTCCCTGCAGCAACACTCAGACCCAGCACAGGGAGGGACAAGAAGCACTGGCCTTTCTCCATCCACAATGGTGAGTCAGCTGAAGCTTCAGCCTCATGTAAACATTAGCTTCGAGTGAGGTGAGAGTGACCAACTTTCTCTTTCTTTCACTAATGTGATCACGTGTCATAATAAATATTCCAACTTGTGAGGCCTCCTCCAAATGTCCTGAGTCTGTTTAAGGAGTCCCAAATATCTTCTGATGAAATAAAATAAAAGGTTAAGGTCCACAGTGAGCATTCAGAAGGTCCTTAGAAGTACTTGTTTCCTTATCAAATGTTCTCTAGCCAGACTACTTGAAGGAAGCCTTAAAAATGAAAAAAATAGAAGACCGGGTCTGAAGCTCATCTACTCTTCCGCATTGAGAAACCCAGATCAGGCCTTGAGCCCCGCCCACCACCTGCTTGCTCCAGGTGGACAGGTGAAAGAGCAGAGAGTATCAAGATGGTTAGAGGAGGAAACATCAGAGAGACTCAGCCACATGTTTGAGCCTCAGTCAGACCCAGACTCAGATGAGGAGTCTGTTGAGACCAGAACCAGAGACTAGCAGATGGATCAGAATGGTTAGCTAATTAGCATCTTTTATTTGTTTATGTTGTTTGTTAGCTTGTAACTGGCAGTGGCTGACACAGTGTTAGTGGTTGTGCTAATTGTACAAGGTGGAAATACTCAGTCATGGTGCTGACTGATTATTTCACTCATCATATGTCTGTATTATATGAAACATCATATGGATGTTAACAAGGACTTGACTTTCATCAGAGGGGGTCTTTAAAAATGAAACCATCCATCCAGCTGTTGAATATTTATGGATCCACAGACTCTGTTGTCAACATGACATCACACTGACAAAATATAATGGTCATATCTGTAAGTGTTAGATGGACTTAAATCACCCTCACTGATTTTATGTACCTCAGTGTGGTAAGGCAGTGAAACTGCAAATAAAGTTATTATATCACAGATGTGACACAGAGTAATAAACTCTCTTTTTATTCGTTAGGTGATGTTTCCAAATGGTCCCAAGAGTGAAAAGATGTTCAGATTCCACTGTTGCTGCTTTCTGATTTCAGTGGAAAGTATCAGGAAGCTTTAGAAGACTGGCTCTGCTGTGATCACTATGTCCTCTGTTGCCTCCTACAGGTGTGAGGGCAGTTGTGATATAATTCATGAGTTTTGGAAGTTTGTCTACAAAACAATAATACATTTAAGGAATTGGATCAGTGATCAGTGAAATGACCATCAAATGAAGGTCAACAGCTTGTGTTTAAGAGTTGGTAGTTAGCTGATAGATGTGTTGTATGCAGGGTAAAGAGTGGTACTGGCTTGCATTAAGGCCTTTACTCTATATCCAAAGGCCTTAATATGTAGATGAATTGCATTACTGTAAAGTGATAACAGAGTTCCAGCAGGAGCTGAGAGCAGCCCCCCCCCACCCCCACCCCCCCGCACACACACACACACACACACACACACAACCCCTCCGAGACTTTCAGCAGGGTGAGACATCAATTCAATTTCAAGTGCTTTAAAACACAGTCTAAGTGCAAGGCCAGACATTATTATGAACAAAAGCAGTCCTCTGATATTCCCCAGAAGTGCCTCCCAGTCTCTTTGACAAAGCACGTTTAGCACATTTTATTCTGCTGGAGCTGGAGGGACTCAAGGGCAAATGCTTAAAAGTTGTTGCTTAACTTTGTAAAAGTAGCAACTGTGTACATCCTGCTCAGTGCTTCTGTTGTAGGAGTGTTTTTATTCTGAGTGCAGTGCTTCAGAGTGCATCGAGGCTTATGAGCCTATGAGCTACAAACAAGTACAAACTACAACTACATATCCCAGTTTTCAAAACAGAGAGATGTTAACTAATCTCCCAACGACGTGTCAGGCTCTTTTCTGAACATCTACTCTATGGAAGACTATCTCAGTGTGGGTAATAACTAAATATAGATAAAAAATATGGTGAACAGGTCATGTCATATTGAATTATATGTTACGTTTAGACAACTTTGATTGGATACACTTTTAACTCAGTCTGAGTTATCTGTATACCAAAATACTGATCCCCATTTACAACAAGGATGTATGCACAGCAGTGGGGTAAAAAGTGCCTTTCCATAATCTTCATATAGATTATATATGTACATCCTCACTATTCTGGCTGCAAACCTGTCAAATTACTGCAGAGAGGTAAATTTGTATATGACACACCCTTGCACTGTAAACCTGTTTTTTAACCACACACCTTTAATAGACATCTTTCAGCTCTGGCAGCAAATATGATGAGTAGCCTAATTACAGCTAACAGTTACAATAATGCCAACACGGACCACACAACGTTACTTCCACAGGTAGAGAGAAATTACCTTTGTATTCCAAAACACAGAATTTCCCCTTACACAAAGTTACTCAGCATAAAGAAACTCTTGTTAGCCTGCTGTTTGCCTGCTTGTACTGCATCTTATTTTTTTAGCATGTATGAAAATCCTGCTCTTTCCTCAGAATGTACCAGACAGTGGAAATCTAAACAGGCAGAGCTTCACTGCTGACAAACTGTGTCAATACAGGATTTAATCAATGCTAACAGTTAACCAACAGGCAAAAACAATCAATCAGTAGCTAACTATTTGGCTTAGTTCATGAAACTACACCCTGAATTACTCTGAAAATTTTGTTACTTCGGTGTACTTATGGTAAAAAGAAACTGTCTAGCTCCTTGGGTTACTCAACTCTCTGAAAATGGTCTTTTTAGCAAATCTCTTAACTGTTAGCCTGCAGACTCATTCAGCACGGATGTTAACAGTTAACCAGCAAGTAAAATAACTGAATAAATAGCTAACTGGGGTTAGCTAACACTAAGTCAAAGTTAGCTTGAGTGTCATGTCTTCAAGTTCATGAAACTACACCCTGAACCACTCAGTCACTGCAAGTCACCTGGGGATGGCAAATCTGTTAACTGTTAGCCCACAGGCTCATTTAGCACATATGCCAACTGCCAACAAGATGTTAATATGCAACTAGCTACAATTAAACTAGCTTCCGGAAACAGTACAAATATGCTACTAGATGTGTTATGACTGCAGTTTTTTTTATTTTTTTTTATTGAACAACGTGGAGCTTGTTTCATCATTTTGGCCACTTTCCTACTGGTTAGAAGAACAGTTGACTTTTTTAATGGCTGATATCAGACATTAGATTCCATCACTTCCAAATGATCCTGATGAATATTTTCTGGAAAAGAAAGTAGTTAAATACTTGGTTTTGTTGCATGTTAGGTGTGAGAGAAAGACTACTAAATTAGTTAAATAATACAACCTAGTTCTGACATAAAGTGCTGCCTTTAAAACATGTACCTAGATATTAAAAAAATATATATATATATTTTCAAGTATCCACCCAAACTGTCTGATGATCTCCAAAAAAAAACAAAACACATGCATTGAAAACTATGCTAAGTAAAGTTAAGTTAGGTCAAAGCTAGGACTCAGTAGCACAGTAGTTTTGTGACACTTGTATATTATTCCATTACATTCACTAGATGACAGAGCTACTAGTTATCCTGCAGATTAAGATTTTACACACAATAATATGCAATGCTGGACCAAACTACCTCATACAAAGTAGTCTAAAGCAGTTCCACTTTGACCAGAACTACTTGAATGCTTCAGTAACAATATGTCATTGATATAATAAAACATGACAGTCTAAAAGGGGCCACTCTGTGCAGTGAGTATTACATTTTACTCCAGTAAAGGATCTGAATACTTTTTTCCACCACTGTGAGACTGTCAACTTGTTTATTACCCTCAGTCCACCTCAGTGATGTTGTGGAAGTGGTTACAGTGGGAAGTCAAGGCAGATGATACCCACTGTCTGTGAGGCCACACAGCGGGGACCCTGACTCAGCAGCCTGTGGAATTAGGTTGTCAAAGCTACAGTCGTAGAAGTGGAAACAGAAAAACGAAGTGGTTTATCTCCACTGCTCCTGCAACCCCACACCCCCCTTTCTGCTGATCAAACTTTATCCCTTTTTTCTCCTTACTTACCCATCTCTTCTTTTAGTCCATCCTCTCTTCTCTTCTGCCCCACTAAACCCCCCCCCCCCCCCCTTCCCTCATTCCTCCACCAGCCCCTTCATCCTCTCTGCCTCTCCTCTCCTTGCTCTGATCTGAGTGCTGGCCTACTTTCAGACACGGCGAAAGGAGATGAGGCTTGGAGGCCAGATTCAGCTGCAGGGGAGAAAAAAAAGCCTCTGCTCCATTTATAGTTACGTGTGTGTGTGTGTGTGTGTGTGTGTGTGTGTGTGTGTGTGTGTGTGTGTGTGTGTGGTGTGTGTTCGATATGTATGCACATTAGTGACTGGCTCTGTGTGTGTGTGTGTGTGTGTGTGGTGTGTGTTTGATATGTATGCACATTAGTGACTGGCTGTGTGTGTGTGTGTGTGTGTGCTCTGTGTGTGTGTGTGTGTGTTTGTGTGTGTTATGTATTTGCATGCTGCTGGTGAAGGTTTTTTTAATTTTATTTTGGCACACTGCCATAATCATAAGACAAAAGCAGAGGGAAAAGAGAAGGGAAAGAGGCAGACAGTAGTCTACACCGTGCATGTGTGTGTATGTGTGTGTGTGTGTGTGTGTGTGTGTGTGTGTATGTGTGTGTGTGTGGATATGAGGGAGGAGATGCAGAGTGAGTGGGGATGCAAGCCAGCTGTGGTGCAGTGCAGGGGCCCGGCCTGATGTAATGTTCGGCTCCAGGCAAAGCTGCAGATTGAAGGCCATGGGGGCCGGCGTCAGCTCCAGCAACGTCACGGCTGCAGCAGCTGAACTGGGTAGGTGGTGGTGGTGTTGGTTATTAAGCGACCTAAAAGCAAATTGGATTTAACAAATGTCTCAAATTATCCAGAGCCATGTGTTGTTGTGATGCTGTTATCTGGCTGCACTTCCTCAAACAGTGAGCATAGCGTGCAGAGCTCAGGACAGGGAGGACTAACTGGGAACTGGTTTAGCTGTCTGTACTAATCTGTATTCTATTTATGTGATGGTTTGTATTTGTTGCAGCAGTTAGATGAAGTTAAAGGAACAACCTTATGTTTTTGAAAAATAAGCTTGTTTGCTGTCTGACCCAGCAGGAGATACTGAACTGTTACATCACTGTGTGTCCCGTGCGGTGACACAGTGGGTCCACGTCTTTAGCCTAGCTTAACAAATAAGCCTTGTCCCAGTGTGCACTGCACTGAACAGCAACGTGAAACAATCAAACTTTGGAACATTTCTCCCGATGTGAAATCAGGAATCCTAACATGGAGAGAAGTTAAAAGTCTTTCTAAAGATTTCATACCTTTTCAGAGCCTGTCTCACAAGTGTTTGTTTATTTTTTTCCCCAGCTGTTAGTTGCTCTTCATTTCCTTTGTGAATTGTATTTTTGTGGTTTTAGAATTCATAATTACACCTGATTTCACGGACTGTTTGGGTCTGGACATGATAACTATTTCCATTGGTTTGAGAAACAATGGACCAATCAGAGCTGTGTAGCCAGGATTAAGAATGGAGGTGTCTTTTTTCCTACATTGTTAGATATAGATGAAAAATAGCTAAAGAAAAAATGCCATTTGCAACATATTGGTGGGTACACGGATGTCCGCGAACCCTAGCGGACCTATAGCATAATTGCAGATGCATAAAGGTAACACTAGCCTGAGTCAACTGATAGTGATACAAAACGTAGGAATTGAACTCTTACCACAGCTTCTGGGTCATCTCATAGTAACACGACTGATTGCTCAGGCCACAAGCTTAACAAAAAACAGCCTCGCAAAGTCAGGATGAATAAATGATTAAATAGATGACAATTTGTTCTGTTTCCCAGGCTAATGTGAGAGCTCAACAACGACTTCAACTTCAACAACTCTACAGCTGTCAGAATACATTTCCTAAAATGTCAGACTATTCCTTTAAAGAAGATGGGATATCATTGTGCCCTGTTCTAATGGTCTCTCTAGTATCACGTACAGCAGCTTTGCAGGTTTTGAGGACTGCCAGCTTGTGGCCGTTCTCACATTCAAAAATTCAGTTTTTGAGACCACAACAACCAGACACATCACACACTTTTTCACTCTGAGAGCTACTTTACAGCTACTAGTTGAGAGCTCCTCAAGTCTCATATTACTGGTCACATGTAGTCACATATCATATCAAAACACTCAAACTGATCTCCAAAACAAATCAGATGAATAAGATAATTTAACAAGTCCTCAAATATAAATGTCCAACATCATATTTTTACCAAAAACACCTGAAAATCACATCAGATAGAAATCATGATTCAGTCAGACCTGAACACACAGACATGAAAACACCACTGTAAATAAAGCTCCATGAATGCTTAGAAACAAGAGAAAGAAGAAGCCAGTGATCAGTGATAGTTGTCAGGACATCAATGGTACGTAACAACCAGGAACTTAAAAAAGATCATTCACTACACTTCATTTTCCACAATATAAATATTGGCTAAAAAAAAGGGGGATCAAGCTGAAGCCCACAGTTTAACTCACTGTATCCATGGCAACATATTTCCTGTTTGTTGGAAAAGTTTAGTTTATATCTGCTCTGGTACCAGAAGAGTCGCTCTCACTGCATTTGGCCTTTTATGGAGCATAATATTTGTGTTGATTTTTACATAACTGTATTCAGAGGTCAACTTATGTTTGTTGCAACTGCTTCTAGCACTTGATCAGCAGCACACAATGACAAAAACAGGGACTTACATATATGTCAACTTTTATGTAAAATGGTACAGTAAATTTTCTTTGTACAGCATTTGTATATTTTACTCACATGTTAGTCTATGTAGGCAGACATACTGCATATTGTTACCGCCCATCAGAATTTCAGACTCAGATTTTTTTAATAAAACATTTGTATTGACTTTGATTTCCTGTCTTTTCAAGATAATAGAAGACAGACAGAAGTGGTACTTCACCCTCCATCCACCTCTTCAGCCTTCTTCTATGTCACATCCTCACTCCTCCTCTCTGTCCACACAAAGTGCCTCTGGACTTCTTTCCCTCACAAATTTCTTCATCTTTTTTTTTCCAGACCCCAGTGTGGTGACCAATCTGACGGGCCAGGCGAGGCCTGGGTCTGGGGCAGGGTTGGGCCGTGTGGAGTGGTTGGTACCTTTGGTGGTGGTCTCAGCTCTAACCTTCCTCTGCCTCATCCTTCTGCTGGCTGTGCTTGTCTACTGGAGGTGGGTACAACGGCACAATCCCTTGTAAACTACTTTTGAGTTGGTGGTGGTCTGGAGGCTGGAGAGGTGGGTGGATGACTGGTTGTATGTGTGATGCATTTGTTTATGGTCGAAGACGGTACACCTTGATACATTAGAAATACTGAGAGGAGAAAAACATGGACACCTGCAGTGAAATGCTTAGCTGCTCACAAGCACCACAATTTTTTCTTTTTAGCTTTAATCAAATACAGAGTCTTTTTTAGCAAGCCTCTGATCCACTATAGCATCTGTAACTTATGAGTTTGCTGAATGCTAACAAAATAATCATTGCTAAAATTGTTGGTAAAAATAGTGACACACTCAAATGTTGATATGCTGACAGAAGTATTGGTATGTTTCAACTTTTCAGAAAGTTCAATGAAAAAAAATCCTCAATGAGAAAACCCATTCAGCTACAGAAGGCAGCTATGACAGGACTGTCCTCGGTATCATTAATGTCAAGGTTGGTTAATTGATTTAAGTCAAACTAGCAGAAAATGTAACCCGGAGAGTTACCATACAGTTATTTAAATTTTGACTGTACAGGAAGCTGTTTTCATTTTACATAAGCTGTAGATTGACAAAACATAATGGGCCAACTTTTCTATTACATACAATACATTTGGCATAGGGAGGTAATGATACCAGGAATCCGGTAGTTGGTACCAATACCAATGAAAGTCAGTGTTATATTTTAACAGAACTTTGATGACTGCAGCTGCTAATGTGAGCAACCAGCTCATGTTATGAGCTGTTGCTATATTAGCCTAAGCAAGCTAACATTAGCCTCTGTGAATGTTGTGTGTGGAGCGTTGCTACAACAGATGTCAGTGGTCACAGTTCACAACATTTCAGGACATGAACATGTTGACAACATGTTTATTGGTATAAAGTGAACAACTTAGACTCATCAGTTTGAGCTCTGTGTACAGATCTGATGTCCGTCTCTGAGCTGCTCATGACAGAGACATTTTACTGACATTATCTGTCAAAAATAAATAAGAAATGAATCAATAATGAAGAGAAATCCAACATTCCAGTAACCTGCAAACTCTACAATAGAGCTGCAGCAGCAGCAACACAGCAAAGACACATGTGCTTCTCCACATCAGCTCAGCGACGGTGGCCGCCACGCCCACACAACACAGGCGTAAGTTTCTAATTCCTATTCTGTATCACATGACATACAGTAAATATTCAGCATCTGCTTGTTCCAACATTTGGGTAAAAAATATTTAAACATGAGATCAAGTGGGAATATTGTAGATGTATTGTGCATAATATTTATTGGCAGCTCCACTAGAGTTATGTGGATTTGATGTGATGCTTGGCCACACAACATGGGTTTGAAATCAGGGATTGTTAGAGAAATAGTGCACAAAGTAAAAGTGCCCTCTGTTTTTTGCACTGCTGAGTGCTGGTAGTTGTGAAACCATGTCACCGGTCTGATCGTTGTGATGGATTATTTGTTGTAGACAAGTAAATCAGATTCTGAGACAGAGCTTGTCCTTAAGCAGAAGAGTTATGTTTGGAAAACTTACCCATAATACAATGAAGGGAATTTCACAACCAACAGCTTGTTTTATTCAGCATATCTAGTCAATACATGAAGGAGGTAAGAGGAGGAAAAGATTCATTGACATGATTAGAGTCACAGTGCAGGTTTTTAGTCTGGGTGTAAATGAACGTCAAGGGCACATGTTATAATACAGAGCAGTGAGCACAGGATGATAATTCACAGCAAGATAACACTTTATAAAGAACACATGACGGTTACAGATTCTTCCCACTGCTGAAGGACATTTCACATTTTCCTCCACATTATTATACAAGTGATAAACACTCAAAAAACAAAACAATAATCTGAAATGTCGCCTTGAAATTATTCTTTTTGAGATACGACTTGAACATAAATTTAAAGAATGTTGTGTAATGATAGAACCATGCCTGGTGTGTGTTTTTTTTCCTCCTGAAGATATGAAATGTACAGTCTCGTGCACAGTCATACATCATACACTGATGACTGTAAATCCTTTATCCAAGTGTTGGGCGGTATTGTGTGCTCTAGCAGGGAGTTCATACCAGAGTAAGAGCCCTTTATTCCAGCAGCCTTCTGGTATTATCTTCATCAGATGGTGATTATATAACCAGTGATAAGTAGCTAAATCATGTTAGACAACAGCAGCATGGTCCTTTATGAAATCTGGAACACACAGCAAATCATTGGTGGCGTGTGAAGAGAGACACAGCGTGATAGTAAGGGACACTGACACACACATCACATGGTGTTAAACTTGGTGCCTGACAAACACCAAACTCCATTATTGTCCTGTATTTCTCATATTGTATGAGCTCTGCTGAGACTGACCGGAATCCAGTTTGCCTTAAGGGTTCGTATTGAGAAAACTGTTGGTGTACAAGTGCTGAGAAATTGTGCATAACCCTCTCACACACACACACACACACACACACACACACACACACACACACAAGCCTGGCAACAGGTGCTAGGGGTGTGTTTGGGTATTTAATCCTATTGTGGAGCAAAGCTTAGGTCACAACCCCGTGTTCTGCAGAGACTCCACTCCCACTGCCGTCTTATTGGCAGCAGTTGGTGCCGCCCACAAACTGCCAACAAACTGTTGCTCTGCTGCGTTCAGGTCTGAGACGTAAATATGAGCTTCTTAACGGAAAAAAACGTTATAATATTGACAGTAAATGATGGAAGGACACACGTTGGACCTTAGCTGGGAATGTTATAGCAACAGATGCAAGATATTTAATCACTGCATTTGAATGGTATTCAACAGCACCAGGACCCACAGGACTGTTGGGTAGAAGTGTTTGGTTGCAGTTGCAGAAACATGTTATGAAGTGTTCGGCTTGGTTGTGACAGAGCATCACTAATAAGTCATCCCAAATCCTAAGTGTATGATGCAAACAAGTGTGAAATCCTGTCATTTCTCAGAACCATGGCGTGATTCTGTCAGCTTTGTCCCGTGTGATTTGAATGCAACATGACACCCAGCTATCTCACACCAGGAAGTGGCACAGGCTTGACCAGTGTTTGAGTGTTTGTCTGTGTGTGTG